>NW_023203016.1:0-785 GCF_002007445.2 Ailuropoda melanoleuca
GTCCCCCAGAAAGTCTCAGGTAACCAAGCTGTATTCAGAATGCCAAATCCTTAGGGCTATCAGTACAAATCATTGATTGATTGATGTATCATGTCTTCTTCCTCACTAGGAATGAACCGAACTAGGAATTCTTAACCCATTATACATCATATCTTTATGCTTGTGTCCCATTATGTACAGCAGTATTTTCCACTACTATCCGTCTATCCATCTGCGCACCTATTGTCCATCTGTAACTGAAAGAGCTAGAAATCTATAGGGATTTCTATAGAAATCTGAGGTGCCTTTTAGAGGTATATAAGGTCACATGCCAAGAGCAGTATTTGCAGAGAGAAGGACAATCATGAAAATGAATTCCCAAATGCTCATGTTTCCTATTGTTCCACCTACCGACGTCTTATTTGATTGTTGCAGTATTTAATATTAAGCCTCATAAATCTAGTGAAGAAGTGAAGTAAATCAAAATTACTGAATCTAAGAATCAGCCCACTATGTTTTGTCATTGAGTAACACAGTGTTAAGTTCNCAGTGTTAAGTTCTGAGTAAATTAAAAATAAATTAAATGTGCATTTATACACAGTATCTCTACCCAAATGAACTTTACAATCTGAGTATAAAAAGCAAAAATGCATAATTAGTCATATAAATAAGTGAAGAGCCATTATATGATGGAGACACTCTAAATGCGTAGCATAAAATAATGAGAGTGATTTCACTGTGTCAATATTTAATGGAATATTGATTTATATGTAAAAACCCTACCTATTCACATATTAAAATAAAAT
>NW_023203017.1:0-682 GCF_002007445.2 Ailuropoda melanoleuca
CCCCCCTTTTTTCTTTTCTTTTCATTAATTTCTTTTCTTTTTTTTATTATGTTCAGTTAGCCACTGTATAGTACATCATTAGCTTTCAATGTAGTGTTCAACAATTCATTAGTTAAGTATAATACTCAGTGCTCATCACAACACATGCCCTCCTTAATACCCACCACCCTGTTACCCCCTACCCCTACTCCCCTCCCCTCTGAAACCTCCGGTCTGTTTCCCAGTGTCCGTAGTCTTTCATGGTTCATCTCCCCCTTTGATTTCCCCCTCTTCAGTTTTCCCCTTCCTTCTCCTAATGTCCTTCCTGCTATTCCTTATGTTCCACAAATGAATGAAACCATATGATAATTGTCTTTCTCTGCTTGACTTATTTCANCTTATTTCACTTAGCATAATCCCCTCCGGTTCCATGCATGTCGATGCAAATGGTGGGTATTAATTCTTTCTGATGGCTGAGTAATATTCCATTGTATATATGGACCACATCTTCTTTATCCAGTTGTCTGTTGAAGGGCATCTCGGATCCTTCCACAGTTTAGCTATTGTGGACAATGCTTCTACGAACATTGGGGTGCAGGTGCCCCGTCTTTTCACTACGTCTGTATCTTTGTGGTAAATACCCAGTAGTGTAATTGCTGGGTCATAGGGTAGCTCTATTTTTAACTTTTTGAGGAACCTCCAT
>NW_023203018.1:0-660 GCF_002007445.2 Ailuropoda melanoleuca
TAGTAAAAGGCTTTGAAGTGGTTTCCTTGCCTCCAGCGAAGCTTTATCTACAATACACCCATGCTTAAAAACTCTCAGGGACCTCCTGCACTGCCTTTATGACTGAGTTAAAAGTATCTTTTCTACACCTCTATGTTTCCACAGTATCATAGAACTAAGTAAATTATATTGCTGCTCATTTCCACTAAATATAAGCTCCTTGAGAACTGTGGTCATATTTATCTAGTTGTATGCTGCTAACAGTACTTCTGAAAAAAAAAAGGTGCTTAGTGAGTATTTGATAAATAAAATAAATCATTCAGATTACTAATGGCAGAAACCATCCAATTTATAGCAAGGTCTGAAGCANATTTATAGCAAGGTCTGAAGCAAAATGCTAACTCTCAAAATTTTATTAATATGTATGTATAAATGTGAAGATATATTCAAAATTCTTTCAGTGCTGAGTGCTTACACTTATATTCTTCCATATGGGTTGATCGTTTATACACGTTGGGGGTAAATTTTGCATTCCTTAACATACAAATCTGGTCACAAATCTCTTCATTTGACCCTGAAAATATTTGCTGTGTCAGTTTACATCACTATCAAAAATGTATACTATTTAAAGAATGTATAGCAGCAGTGTTCTCAAATTGAGTTTCTGCGTCCTTCATGTTT
>NW_023203019.1:0-636 GCF_002007445.2 Ailuropoda melanoleuca
GTGGATACCCCGCGTATTGAGCACCTACTATGAGCTGCCCATGTTTTCTCACTTAATCATCCCAATGGCCCTGAAGATGTAGATGTTGTTATTTACCACCCCGGCTTACATAGGAGGACACGGAGGCTTCAATAGAGAAGCTACATTGAGTAACCAAACCCTCATAGCTTGTCAGACTCCAGAGCTGTGCTACTGCCTTCTCTCTCCACTATGAGCAGCCATGGCTTTTCCACCCAAATCAGGAGCTGATGGAAGGGCGCTGTGCTCCTGTGTCTTCGGGCTCTTTGTCCTGGAGAGTGCTTTCCATTGGTTTTTTGGGTCGAGCAACTGTCTTGCCATTTCTCCCTCATTGGGGAAGCCGAANGTTGGGGAAGCCGAATCACATAACCCTCTCTCCCAAGAGGAGAAGTTACTTGCCCTGCGCCTCATGGCAGGCGATGGTCAAAGCTGGAGTAGAGACGCACAGCCAGGGTGCTCAGGGCTGGCGTCCTGCGGGGCAGCATTCTTGGCAGAGGTTCGCTGTGTTTAGATGCCATTGCTTGGTGGTCATTTGTGGTCTTCAGGACCACCATCATCATGGTGGACCACCGTGCTTCAGAGCCCAGCATCATCTCCAATGTGGAAGCTCTGGTTTTA
>NW_023203020.1:0-888 GCF_002007445.2 Ailuropoda melanoleuca
GACATATGTCTATTACAAAATGATTACCACATAAGTTTAGTTAACATCCATAACCTCATATAGTTACAAAATATTTCCCCTGTGATAAGAACTTTCAGGATCTATTCTCTTAGCAACTCTCAGATTTACCATACAGCGGCATTAACTGTAGTCATGTTGTGTACATTGCATCCCCAGTACTTATTTATCTTGTAACTAGAAGTTTGTACCTTTTGACCCACTTCCCTACCTGTACACCTTGCCCCTGGTAACCACCAATCTGATCTCTTTTTCTATGAGTGTTTTTTAGATTCCACATATAAGTGAGATCATACATCATTTGTCTTTATCTGCCTGACTTATTTTACTTAGAATGACCTCAGGATCCATCCGTGCTGTCATAACTGGCAGGATTTGCTTCTTTTTGACGGCTGAATAGTATGCTATTGCATATGTGTATTGTAAGTATAGTTTACATTGTAGATAATACTGCAATGAACGTGGGTGTGCATATATCTCTCTGACACAGTGATTCCATTTCCTTTGGACATAGACCCAGTANGACCCAGTAATGGAATTGCTAGGTCCTATGGTAGTTCTCCCTTTAATTATTTTGAGGAACCTTCATACTATGTTCCATAGTGGCTGTTCCAATTTATGTTCCCACCAACAGTGCAAAAGGGTTCCCTTTTTTCCACATCTTCCCCACTATTTGTTATTGCTTGTCTTTTTGATGATAGCCTCTTCCAACAAGTCCAAGGTGATATTTCATTGTGATTTTAATTTGCATTTCCCTAAGGATTAGTGGCTTTGGACACCTTTTCCTGTACCTCTTGGGCGTTTGAATATATTCTTTGGAAAAATGTCTCTTCAGGTCATCTGCCCATTTTTAAACTGGATTATATGGGG
>NW_023203021.1:0-1416 GCF_002007445.2 Ailuropoda melanoleuca
TTCTACTAAGGAGAGGGAATATGGTGTGGGGGCACTGCTTTGAAGAGATTTATTCTTTTATCATGAGTTAAAGACTTATAATATGTATACTGACAAAATACCTTTGAAGGAAAGAACGCCATTTTTCCTTTAGTTCTGAAGAACTGCAATTTAAAAAAAATGGGAAGAAAAAGTTAAGATACATACAATACTTACACTAACAAAATAAGATCGCCTGTCTGGAAAAAATCATCAGCAGCCAGTTGTTAAGTATGTGCATGCATGTGTTAAATCGTACTCTCCTCCTAGTTGGGCTTTTGAGGAACCCCACTCTTTTATCAGAGGTAGTAAAGCAAGGGGAAGTAGATTGTAAAGTAGAAGAAAAGTTGCTTTCAAACCTGAACACTTAATTGTAACTATGGGATGCANTATGGGATGCAAGCTATGTGATCATGGACGCGTTGCTTAACCACTCCAATCTTCAGTTTCCAGAACTGGAAAAGGGTTAATTACACGCTGGAGTGTTCCTGCAGCTACAAGCGCTATTCAGATATAAAGGACATTATTATTCAAATTAAATCATACTTAAGAAATTTGGCGTTTGGATGGAACTCTCTTGGCCCAGAAACAAGAATATCTTTTTAGGAAAAAAACACCTGTAATATTGTCATTTCTTTATACACATAGCCGATTGTAATAGGTTAAACCAGTTCCTAGAAAAATTATTCATTACTGTGATCCTCTGAGCAAGATCAATCCAGCTAGTGCTAAATTGCCAAAGATTAGCATTTTCTCTGCTAAAGTTTTCACAGCATTTAAAATCCAAAGTTGTGAATCTTTTAGGGCCTATTCATACACGGCCTTATCACTTTCTTGAGCTAAGGAGAGAATTATTGAAATGCCTTTTCCAGGTCAACGTATGTGGAAGTTTCCACACAGTACCTTAGGTGTCTGTGTATACAGATACCTACATCAGAAAAAAAAATTATAAAAACAAACAGATATATGTCTATCTTTCCCATTGGTCATATATTTTTAGCCTGACAATGCCTGTGGAGTTACTATCTAGAAAAATGATTTTATCTGATAATCAGATATCTGATATCTGATAATTATTTTATCTGATAATCTGATTTTATCTGATAACTTATATTCATTGTGTCCTAAGCTTTGAATCTAGATTATCCTTCAAGTGGGCTTCTGGCAAAATATTTTTATTTCATAAATCCCGTTGGAGAGTTTTAGCTTTATTTGTTCCATGAATGGGCATTTTTTTTATTGTGGTAAATTACACAAAATAAAATTGACCATTAGNGGGCATTTTTTTTATTGTGGTAAATTACACAAAATAAAATTGACCATTAGTCAGAGAGGAGGTTAAGATGGCGGAGGAGTAGGGGACCCCTTTTTCAGCCGGTCCCCTGAGTTGAGCTGGAT
>NW_023203023.1:0-952 GCF_002007445.2 Ailuropoda melanoleuca
GCACTGGTACATTAACTGTCTGAGGGCAGGGGCTGTTTTTTGTCATCGTGCACTGGGCGCTGGGTATCGTTTGCAGAGTGTCCTGCCAAGTAGATTTAGGCAAAGCGAATGAGTGGAAGGTATAATGACCGAGTGAGTCACAACTACAGTGGAGAAAATCCCAAAACACTTTGCAGTAATACTGGCAAGTATTTTCTCAATCATTCACTCATTTACTCTTCACATAAATCCCATGGGGGGGGGTTATTCCTATTTCGCGGATGCCAGCTAAATTCAGGCATACACAGAGAGGTTAATGGGATTGTCCAATGTCTGACAGTAGCTTGTGGTATGGAAGGCTGAATTTANTTCCTTCTCGGCTTGGCACATGAGCTCTTAGCCCTGGTAGAAACAGAGAGTAGAAGGTAGAAACCTCCCTTGCAGGTGGGAGCTATTGATCGGGTGCCCATATATGACCAGCTCTGAGGCTGGACTTGCAGGGAATTGTAGGATTATGTAAGAGACGTGGCTGAAGCACTGGCTGCAAGGTGTCTGCCTCCAACAGGGTGTACAGACTTATTTCCCCGGGATGTCAACAGTTTAAAGCACTTAATGTAAAAACAAAACGAGCAGGACTCACGTGACTTGGCCCCATCCTTCGCTGAGAATTCCAAATCATACTTGTCAACCTTGACATCCAAGTCCACCCCTTTCATTCCCAGAACAGAGACACAAAAGGAATCTTAACTAACTGGTAAACATTATAATACCCTCGTGTTTCCCTGGCCTTGATTTGGGGGCAGTTATTTGTTGCTGAACGCAGTAGCAATGCCTGAGAGCCCAGGGAGCAAAGGGAGCAAAGGGGGTGATGTCAGCAATGATCTCTGGGCAGTCCACACACTACTTTTACTCAGGAAGCTCTTTGAGTCAAAAGTCCTATTCCATAATCTACTCAGCGCTCTCATGGACCTTC
>NW_023203024.1:0-700 GCF_002007445.2 Ailuropoda melanoleuca
ACTCAAGTATCTCTCAAATCCAATTGGTTTCACCTCTGCTGTCGTTACACTGGACCAAAGCTGTCATCAACCCCCACCAAGATGACTTCGTGTAATATCCTTTGATTGGATAACTCTTGTCTCCTCAAATCCAACCTTTACCTCCTATGTCAAATTTTGCCTTAAAGTCAAATGGCATTTGCTACTTTTAGGAGAAATAAAGCAAGATCTTTACACAGTGCTGGCCTGGTTGCTTCAGTTTTTTCTTTTTTCCTGCTACCATTCAAGATTGTACACTCCATTGTACCAGAACAATATCACCCGTGACGCAGGATAATCTTATAATATATGTTCCTCCCCACTAGAGGCGGCATCCATGTTTTCACCCACTGGATCCGGTCAGACCTCCGACCTCAATCTTAGGTTGTTTGTTACCACGGCAGATTCTATACAATGACCACAATCTCTGACTCTGCTTGCCCCCACCCTCCTAGCCAAAAGAATACATCAAAACTAATATTGCTTCCTGTGGATAGATNATAGATTGGTAGGGATGACAGTCACCAACATAAAGGCTGTAGGGATGACGGTCCCTTTTATATATCATTTTACTTCACGAATCAGTCCTCTGCCGAAGCTGGGGGATCCTACAGAATGACTATCAACTCTCACAGACTCAGAGCAGTAGTAACTCGATTGCAGATGCTGTGCTGGACTTGAT
>NW_023203025.1:0-1196 GCF_002007445.2 Ailuropoda melanoleuca
GGAAAAGTCAAACAAACCTTTTATTTGCCATCAAAACTTGTAGTAAGCAAAAGTGTAACCTTCCTCCCTTAGTACTTCCGGCCACTCTTCATTCTAGTTCTTTTGACATCTGTAGCTTTTAGAAAAGATATCTCCGATCTTATTCCCTTCCCTGAGACAAAAATTAACTACTTTAATAAAGATTCTCCAGTAAATATTCCTAAGTTAAAAAAAATGAAGAAAGAATATAGAGAATTCAAAGGAGGAAAAGAAAAGAATATTATGTAGGAAATAAAAAATTCTTAATCATCTTAAATGAAAATTTAGTATGTATGTTGTGGAAGGAAAATGGTACAAGAAAAATTTCAGACAGCATTTCCCCACAGCAAGTCTACCTTCAGTTTCTTTTTATTAACCTATATTAAGGGATTTGATTTAGTGCATGACATCTTTAAATAAGGTAAAAACATTGGCAGATTAATTATTGCTCTGCTCTGTAACGCACGGTAGCAGTCATTTCAATAACCACATAAAATTCAAACATGGGTTCAGCAAGCATCTCCTTATCTTTTGTTCAGTTGGGATGGAAACTTTCATTAAAATCTGATGTGTCAAATAGGGGGGAAAACCCAGAAGCAAGATAAAATGAATCATTTTTGAAACAGAAAAGCAAGATCATTTAGTACATTAAGACTTCAGTAAAAATAGTGAAGAGGAAATAGTTACAAAGCTGATCAGGTTTTAGAGATGGAAAAATAAAACAACTACAGAAAATAATCTTGATGGGACGTGATCCACAAAGGAAAAAATGAAAACAATGGCTTTCTCTGAAGAGGGCCAACTAGCATTAAAGAAGAAACCAGAACAGTAGGACTCCAGCCCACTGAAGCAGCAGCACAGAGCACAGATCCAGTTTCTTTTTTCTAGCTCCATGGTTCAAAGGTGTGGAGGGAGAGAGGAAAGGAAGAATGGAAGGAGGGAGGTCGGGGGCGGGGGGAGAGAGAGACCTGGCAATCACCCATAGTTAAACAAACCTGCGCTGTGACAGAGAATGCTGAGAAGTATGCAATGATAGGACTTTATCACTGACACCACAGGCGTGATCTCTCTTTGGGAAATTGATGTGTTTACAAATAATGCAATCCAAGGGAGACTCTGGAACAGTCCTCATGAGGGTTCTATGCGGGGGTCATAAGAGGAAGAGGTTGCGTCTGCCT
>NW_023203026.1:0-4245 GCF_002007445.2 Ailuropoda melanoleuca
CTGAGAGCTACATTTAACTCTTCTTTCCTTATATCTATTGTCAATGCACTTTCTTCAAAGGAAAAAGAGCTAAAATGTGTCTTTTACTATTTTCTCCGAATATGTGAGAGTTCTTAAAACTCATGTAGTGTTTATTCTTAAATTGTATGTCTCATGGGTGGTACCTTACAAAGATTCTAGCATTAATTAAAATAACTCCATTAAGAAATACCATATGGGCCTTTGAATTGAGTTTATTGTGTGAAGGGGGAGTGGGGAGATGTGGCAAGAGACAATATAATGATAGTTGGGCACCTGTATAAAAATGTATTCCTTTTTTAATGCTACATAATAAATGACCACAATCTCAGTCACTTAAAACAACACATATTTATTATTTCATAGTTTCCATGGGTCAAGAGTCCGGGCACAGCTTAGCTGGGTCCTCTAACTGCTTGTTGTCTCACAGAGCAGCAGTCAAGGTGGTAGCTGGGCTGCATTCTCCTCTAATGGCTTGACTGGGAAAGACTATACTTTCAAAATCGTTCAGGTTGTTGGCAGAACTCATTTCCTTGCAGCTGTATGAGGATACCAGCTTCTGGCTGGCTGTTACCTGTATGCCACACTAAGGTCCTAGAAGCTGCCCACAGTTCCTTGACAGATGCTCCTGTCCAGTGCGGCTGCTTACTTCATTAAGCCTGCAAGATGAGTCATCTCAAGGAGAGCCAAATCCTCCCTTAAGAACTCTTGATGTAGTCAGGCCGTCCCAGAAATGTATTCTTTTTGATGAATTCAAACTCAACTGATTTGGGAACTTTCTTCTTCAACATCCCTTCACTTCTGGCATTTTCTATTGGCCAGAAGGTAATCACAGACCCCAGTCACACCCAAGGGAAAGGGATTATTCAAGATATAAATACCAGGAGGCAGAAATCATAAGAGACCCCTCTTAGGATACTTTCTACCACACCAAGCCACCATTTCCCCCAAAGGTATATCTGTATGTATTTAATGTATATATTTAACTTCATATGTCTAAAACTAAAATTTAATTTTAACTTAAATGGTGGAATTTATTTTAGGGGAAGAGATAAGTTTATTTGGGGGAACATTACTATTATACAAAATTTTCAAGATCTTATTCAACTTTCTGAAAGAATGCAGGTTGTTAAAAATATACTCATCAACATCCATGAAATGTTTATGAACGAAGTCGTCATTTTATTTCTTCAATAGTCTGATAGTTTCATCATACCACTTTTTTTTTCCGCCTCAATTTTAAATGTCCTGCTTCCCCTCTGCACAAAATACACATTGCTTTCCAAATCATGAAAACAAAGCACTATGAGAATGACCCATCTCAAATATGCATGAATGTCTAAGAAATAGTCCTTCTGTTGTATTTTGATTCTTTCTTTTTTTTCCCAGTGATTCCACAGGTCAGTGACTTCATTCTTTGCAGGTATTCAGTATGGAAATTTTAGAAAAATCAAGGATTAGAATAAGATATGAAAATTATTAACACGTATTTCTATGAATTCGACCAAGCAAAAGAAAGATGATAAAGCACTTTTTAAAGTAGTCTTCCCTTCTCCAGATTGTGCTTCCAGAATCATTCAACATTTCAAGCTGAAGACAGCTGTGGGCATTTTTGCACCCAATGCTACTACTTTTTTTCCCAGACACCCGATAACTACATGAATAAAAATGTTATAGTGGTCTCTATTTTATTTTACAAAATGGAAGCCACAAACCAGGACAGAGTAAATGTCATCACTAGTGTGGTTTCACGCTAACCAGGATTACCACGGAATCTAGTAGATGCCAATAAAACCAACTTTTTAGAAGTTGTAAACTCACACAGACCACTAGAAGACTCTTTGTGGAAGTGGTAGAAATTGCCTCTGACTGCAAGTCAGCTGATACTAGTAAGAACTGTAGGCAAGCCAGCTTCAGGCAAACCCCTCTGTGCTTCCTCTTATTCTGACTTGCCAATAGGAAGGGTGCAGGAAATTATGGTGTTCATTAAGAAAAGTGCCTTCCAAAACATCCCTGGACTCTAGCCCCAAGTGAGCTGACTGCAAGTCTGCCTAATGTTTTAATGCTGCAAAAAAACACAAATTTTGCAAGAAAAAGCAAACAACTTTAACAGCAGGTGGCTGAAGCACAGCCTTCAGAAAGCTGTTAAGAACCATTTTTGTCTGTGAAATAAAACATGCTTGCAAGCAATGTTATTTGCACTTATTGATTCAGTGAAAGAAGTCACCTTATGTTTAATTCAAATTGCAGTCCTGACATGGACAGGCTTAAAGCAATCATGTTTTACAAATCCATTTGCCTAAATGATTCTCTTGTTGGCTGTTCACACTGTGCCCTGTGTTGTTATAATATCACTCACTGCAAGTGCTATTTAAAGAAGTGAGAAACCAGCAACACACGTTGCTTTAAGCAACAGAGGTTGGACTTAGTAGAAAAAAGGCAAAACTTAGGGTCCACTCATTTCAAGTTAACACATAGTGACCATTAATTTCAAGGTGCATCTTTGTCATTTCCTTAGCCCACTTCAGCCGTTAATTTTCTATTCCCACTGCTGAGTTTAGGGTTTGGCCATGTGCATAATTTGATGGGCATATCTTTTTTTTTTCCTTTGGGGTTGAGGTACAGTATGAACTTGCACAAAACCTTTCAACTAAGTTTCCTGTTAGTTCTATCTGTGTTGGACATCACAGCGCTTTCCAGAAACTTTATTTCTATACTTTAGAGGCTAAAGGTCTGTACTATATGGGAAAAAATGCCGGTCCAAAGTTGGCGAGAGGTAGACAAATTCTCGGCAGCCCAATTATGCATATGATTTACATCAGAAAATCTCCTTTGCTAAGAAATTACCGCAAACTAAGTTCTTGCCCATTTTGCAGAAGTAATTCTGATCTTGGTTGCCTCCATGGAAGCTTCTCTGATGGCATTTGTGAAGTCCTACAAGTGAAAGTGGAGAGAAAGTTTGAATAAACTCCCTCAGAGTCTAAATACGAATAAGGAGAAAGTGAATCTTGTTTTGGCGCGGTTTAAAACTTCAGTTAGAACAGACGGCTGATGCATGAGTGTGGAATTGGGAACCCCAGATACATGATGCTGCTTAGAGCCGGAAGAGTCCAGTAGGAAGTCCCAGGGTCAGTTGCCCAGGGAATGGCACGGGAAAACACTGCACTATGCAGATAAACTGTGTTGACTTCTAGGTACAAAACTCAGATCGAAGAGGAATCCACAGCTACTCAGTTCGGTGCTTGCTAGCTTGATCTTCTTTCTTTTTTTCTTTTATTTTCCCTCTCGAGAGGCAAAAGGCATCAATCCCCTGGAGCCCATTCTACCCCAAACAAATCACATACATATAGCTATTAAACAACAGCAAGAACAACAACAGCAGCAATAACACAACAGTGGTCTTAGTGTCAGAAAAGCCCCAGTTTGCATCCCAAATCTTCCACTTCCTTAACTACATAACCTTGGGCAATGCGCAGACTCTAGGAATCTCAGATTCTTAATTTGTACAAACTGAGGTAACGCCTCCCTTATAGATATGCTATGAGAAAGTGAATGCAATAAGTTACCAAATCACCTACCAGAATGCCTCATTCATTGGCTTCTTCAGTTCCTGAACTTGTAAAGCTGAAGGTGGTGGGAATCACCCCTTCATGAGACCTTGCCTGAGTACCTGCTACACTCTCCATGACATACCTCTCCACCTGCATAGAAATCATTCTTTTGTCTATATCTGTATGAGCTAAACACATCTTTTCAAAAGCAAATGAGCTTTCATACTGTGACATCAGCGACATGACCAAATAAGATGTTTCTTACTTGTATCCTCCCTCAACAACAATTTGGCATCCATCCATGGACAAAGGTGCCTTTCTGTTAGCTTTGGGATTCAGCACCTTACACCAAGGGAATAGGAGGACTCTCGCTAACCCTCGTGTTGGGTACTAGGCGTACAGATGTCAGGCATAGCTGTGGACCCTGCCAGAAACCAGCCCTCACCCCTCTTGGCAGCAGTCTGGAAGCCCCTGGAGAATGCTGTCTCAGACAATCAGCCATGGCTGATTCTAATGGCTGTGAGAGCAAGCTTTGGCCCAGGGCTAGCAAGCATGCTCAAAAAGCCAGCTGAAGCAGTGGGCCAGGGAGAGCCCACACAAACTTGAGCTTCGGCTCTAAGATGGAGATAAGGCTAAGTGAAATAAGTCAAGCAGAGAAAGACAGCTATCATATGAT
>NW_023203027.1:0-2187 GCF_002007445.2 Ailuropoda melanoleuca
TTTTGTCGTCTGTGAAATGGGAAGAAGCATTCCTACCTCATGGACCAATGGATGGAGTGCAATGTGCTAACATATGGAAGGACTAGCACAGTGACCAGAATGTCCATTCATTGATTTAAAAATATGAGTAGCTGTGGCGGGTCAGTCCTGTGTTAAACATGGGGAAGAGAATAGGGAACAAGGCCTCCAGGGCTGTGTAGTTGGCAGATCTTAGACTTCACTGGGGGAGAGTGGAAATAAGAAGTCAACAAATGTAGTCTTGGAGGGTAAGTTACCAGAGGGAAGTTGGGGCTACTGCAGATTGGATTGTCAGGAAAGCTTCTGGAAGGGAGTATTGATTGGAACCCAAATGATGAGAAGATGCAGAGAAGACAGGCACAAAGCAGAGGATGAGCACTTCAAAGGTTGAGCAGAACAGCATGAGCAAAGGTCCTAAGGCAAGAGCAAGATTGATGTATTGGAGGAAGTGAAAGAACGCTGGTATGGCTGGAATACAGAAAGGGAGAAGGGTGACATGAAATGAAGCAAGCAGATCAGGAAGGGGGTTTGTATTCTATTTTTAGTGCACCTGAAAGAAGGCACAAAGTTAATGCTACTTTCCCTCTTCTCTGTAAACTTAGCTGCTTGATTCATTCCTTCTATCAATTAAGAATATTTCAGCAGTAGGTAACAGGAAATATAACTAAGCAAGGATACACTTTTCTCACATAGTATCTGTAGAGGTATGAAGTTGCAGGTACTGTTTTAGCAGCTCAACAATGTCATGTCTCTGGGCCTATGATTTTCTTTCCTTTCCCCTCATGGTCACAAAATAGCTGCCACAGCTCCAATCCTTACATCCTTATACCACGCTTGCAGGCAGGCGGCAAGAGTCAGTAGAGGAGCAGACAATTTCTCTTTAACTGCCTCTTTTTCATAAGAACAGAGAAAACTCCCCAGCAGATTCCCTTGTGTCATATTGGTGAGCATGGAATGATATCCTGGGGTCAAAGAATCTCCACCTGATACTTGAACAAAGTTGGGGTTTTGTTGGCCGGAAAGAAGTATGGGGTAGGTAACCACAGTGATTTCCACACTCCTCATATTCCCACCTGCCTTCCTGAGTGAAGACCACAGAATTTTAAAAGTTTGGCTCCAGCTAGGGTCGGCAGCTCTCAGAGGGGTTTCGGTCTTTTTGGAAGCTTCGGGATTTTTCCGTTTTTCTCTGACACCATCACAGGCCACTCTTTGCTGCTCTTTAGCAAGTCAAAGGCAGAGGATTTAATTAGAAGGAAACTTGACATAAGTGCTTTTAATCGTAATAGAAAAATGCCACCTGTTTTATAAAGGTGACAGTTTGTAAACACAAGTGTGACTATCTTCCTCCCTCACTTGTTGGCGGCCCCATCCCGGAGTGGCAGGGTGATGCAAGGATGGAGCTGGTGTGAATGGCTTGTTGCGGCAGGGAAGGACGCATCCTGGAGTTCTCCCGAGGAGTGCCAGCTGCCACTTGTCATCAGGTGCACTTAGCTAATGAGATCCAAGGGGCGGCTTCTGGTACCATCACTCCACCCAGCCTTCAGGCTTGCCTGGGAGAGAGAGGTGTTTCCCTCTCATCCTAGAGAGCTGGGGCACTCGTGACACACCTCAGAAGCCAGACTGTCTTTTCTTCATGTCCTAGTCTGGTTGCAAAGCAAACTGTACCCTCAGTCCCCAGGAGTTTGACATCAGTGGATTTAAAGGCCAATCAACTGGCTGGGGGATGTATTTACATTTTTCTTCTGGATGTTGGGCCACTGTAGATCCAGCCTTGGTGTACTTACTGGAGGCTACTGGGTCTTCCAGAGGGAAGGCTCTCTCTCTCCATCTCGGTTTGCAGAGACGTGTCTACCCTGCAGAAATTTAGGAGATAACCAGCTGCGGGGAGCAGAAGCCAACTCAAGCCAGCGCANACCAACTCAAGCCAGCGCAGACAGAGCGTTTTCTGGGGGCATCCAAGAACTCTGCCAGAGCCCACCTGCAGGAACCATGGGTGGGCCTCCTGTCTGTCTGCTCCATTCCCCCTTAGAGACCAGCTTCCTTGGCAGGGCTTCCGATGTCCACGGCCCCACGGATTTTTTCTCCGTTTTCAGGGCTACTGCTAACCTCAACTCTTACCTGACCTTGCAGTTCAACCGTTCATTCATTTATGAATTCAGTGATTCATTC
>NW_023203028.1:0-1216 GCF_002007445.2 Ailuropoda melanoleuca
CTGTATCTTTCTTCTTCCTCTGGACCCCAATAATTCCAATATTGTTTCACTTTATGGTATCCCTGATTTCTCGAAGCCTCCCCTTATGGTCAATTAGTTATTTTTCTCTCTTTTCCTCAGCTTCCTTCCTTTCCATCATTTTGTCTCCTATGTCACTGACTCTCTCTTCTGCCTCATCTAACCCTCGCTCTTAGGACATACATTTTAGACTGCATCTCAGTTAAATCATTTTTAATTTCAGCCTGATTAGATTCTGTTTGTGCACTAAGAGATTCTCTAGTGTCTTTTATGCTTTTTTCAAGCCCAGCTAGTAACTTATAATCATTATTCTGAATTCTAGGTCTGACATTTTANTTCTGAATTCTAGGTCTGACATTTTACTTATATCCATATTGATTAGATCTATGGCAGAAAGTATTACTTCTGGTTCTTTCTTTTGTTGTGAATTTCTCCTTCTAGTCATTTTGTCCAGACAAGAATAGATGAAGGAGAGAATGAAATCAAAAATATCAACCATGACCCCAGCAAAGTACACAATAGACAAATCTGAAGATGTCAGAAAACAAAACAAAAAACAAAACAAAAAAAAAAACAAAAAAAGAAAAGAAAAGAAAGGGAAAAAAAAGAAAATATAATCTCACAGGGTGATCGATCCAGTTGGTCCTGGGTGTATTTTGGTCTGTTTGTTAGAAGACACTAAATCCCCAAATTGTAAATAAATAATAACTTATGTATATATAAAAATAAAATTGAATACAGTGAAAGGAAGCCAAAAATGAAGAATATATCTATAAAATGTAAATGTAAAAAATGGAAATTAAAAAAAGATTTAAAAACAGAGAGTTGATAAAATAAGAACCTAGTTGAAAAGGAAAAAAAAAAGAAAAAAGAAATAGAAAATTTTAAACTGAAAGACTAAAGACTCATGCGAAAAATCCCTCTAATTCTATATACTATTTTTCTGTAGCACAGGAGTTTTTGGTTCTCAGTGATCTATATATAAACTTGGTGTTCATCTGAGGATCCTGCTGATCTTCTGGGGAGGGGCCCATTGCACTGATGCTCAGGTGTCTTTGCCTAGGTGGAATTGTACTGCCCTTGCCAGGGGGCCAGACTCAGTGTAAACTGCTTTGGGTTGATCTATCTGGCTTTTGTTCCCTGAAGGCTTTTCCCAACACTTTAGAGGATGGAAAAAAAAAATGGCAGTAGCCTGATC
>NW_023203029.1:0-2780 GCF_002007445.2 Ailuropoda melanoleuca
AGGTCACCTTTGCAGTGGATTTCAGGTTTGGCTCAGGTCTGAGACGACGGGTAGGGTGCAGAATGGAAAGGTGATCGGGTGAGCATGCGTTTTAGGGTAGAAAATTTGCCCTACTTTATGCAGGACTCATAGAACCAAACAAGATATATAATGTATACTGATTTTAAATGTAACCAGCTTCACCAGTGACAGTAGGTAAGTAGAGAAAGAAGTCATCCAGGTTAAGTTCTGTAGGACTAAACTTTCTTTGCAGAACGGCCTCACTTTTCAGGTAGACATTTCTGGATTCGATGATCTTCTGTGATTATCTATGACTGGTACCTTACTTAAGTGATACCTGGTCATGGGGAAAGCCAAATGGGAACACTGCATCGACTGGATTGACCAAGTAGAGTTCAGGACATAGACGTCTTAGCATTCTAGACACGCTGCCACACTAGCTGAAGAGGACGTCACATTTTCTGGGTACTGCAGTAGAACATATCTCAAGGATTTCTTAGAAAACAGGACCAAAATACAAGAAGGAAAAGTACTTGAAAGGCTTGGGTGGATAAGAAAGAAAAAAGGCATTTGCGTGCCTAATACATTATGGGTGCTTGACGTGTTAAACAATGACAGATAATCCAGGTCATATGTAAACTGTCTGCACAAATCCTAGACTAGCTTAACTAAAAAAAAACAAGAGAAGGCTCAAATAACTAAAACCAGAAATGAAAACGGAGGCATTAAAACCAATGCCACAGAAATTAAAAAAGAGGATTTAGGAGAATAATATTAAAAAAGTGTGTATGCCAACAAACTGGATAAGAAGAAATGGATAAATTGCTAGAAACATATACTCTTGTATCAAGATCAAATTGTGAAACAGAAAGCCTGATCAGATATAAAATACTAAGGATATCTGTTCAGGAACCAGAAACCTCCCAACCAAGAAAAAGCCATCACTGATGAAGCCTACCAAACAATTAACACCAATATTCCTCAAACTCTTCCAAAAATTTGCAGACGAGGGTACGTACGCTCATTCTATCAGACCAACATTACCCTCATAAGATAACCAGACAAAAACAATAAAAGAAAGTTGGTATCTATAATGAATATTGATGCAGAAATACTAAAACACTAGAAAGTGATTTCAACAGCACATTTCAGCAGCTGATTTCAACAGCACAAGGGTTATACAACATGACCACGTGGAAGTTATTCCTGGAAGGCAGAGATGGTTCACCACACACAGAAATCAATGTGATACACCACACTAACAAAATGAAGGACAAAAACTGTATCAGCTGACGTGGAAAAAGCACCTGACAAGACTCAACACCTTTTCAGGATACCAACACTCAAAGTGGGAAAAAGAAAAGTAGGTAGAATAAAAGTGTCTCCACATAACAAAGGCCATATATGAAAAGCCCACAGCTAACCTCATACTTAACAGAAAAAGTTGAAAGCCCTTGCTCTGAGATCAGAAACAAGGTAACAGTTCTATGCATAGTACTAGAGGACAAAGCCACAGCAATTAGGCAAGAAAGAGAAATAAGAGGCATCCAAGTTGTAAAGGAAGAAGTGATCTCTGTTTGCAGATGACATGATCTTATATGTAAAAAACCTCAGTTTCAAACACACAGAAACTGTTAGAACTGATAAACAAATTCAGCAGCATTTCAGGATACAAAAATCAACATGCAAAAATCAGCTGCATTTCTACATAGTGACAATGTACAACCTGAAAAGAAAGTTAATACAATTCCACTGATCATACATCAAAAAGGAATACACTTTTAAGACGGTGAAAATCTTGTATACTGAAGCTATAATTAATTCCTGAAAAAATTTTAAAAAACATACAAATAAATGGAAAACATCCCATGTTCATGAGCTGGAAAATCTGATATTGTTAAAACATCCACACTACCCAAAGTTATGTACAAATTCAAAGCAATTCCTACCAAAAGCCAAGGACAATTTTTGCATAAATACAGAAATCCATCCAAAAATTTATGCAGACTCTCGAGGGACTCTGAACAGCTNCTTTTAAGACGGTGAAAATCTTGTATACTGAAGCTACAATTAATTCCTGAAAAAATTTTAAAAAACATACAAATAAATGGAAAATATCCCATGTTCATGAGCTGGAAAATCTGATATTGTTAAAACGTCCACACTACCCGAAGTTATGTACAGATTCAAAGCAATTCCTACCAAAAGCCGAGGACAATTTTTGCATAAATACAGAAATCCATCCAAAAATTTATGCAGACTCTCGAGGGACTCTGAACAGCTATAAAAATACTGAAAAGGAGTAATAAAAGTTGGAGGTCTTGAACNTATAAAAATACTGAAAAGGAGTAATAAAAGTTGGAGGTCTTGAACTTCTTGATTTGAAAATATATTATAAAGCTATAGGAAGCAAAGCAATGTGGGACTGGTATGAAGACCAACAGAAGAGAACAAAAAGCACAGAAATGAACCCACACATATATGACTGAATGATCTTCAACAAGATGGCAAGACTTCTTGAGAGGGAAAGGATAGCATCTTCAACAAATTCCCATCAAACTGGGAATACTGGATATCCACATGCAAAAGAATGAAGTTCAGCCCTTACAGTCCATACAGAGATTAACTTGAAATTATTTAAAGACCTAAAACTATTACATTCCTCAAAGAAAACATAGGGGGAGATATTTATGGATCTGGATTTTATAATGATATCTTGCATATGACACTGAAAGCACAAGGAATGAGAGCAAACATAGCCCAATGGGACTGCATCAAAC
>NW_023203030.1:0-470 GCF_002007445.2 Ailuropoda melanoleuca
CCCACTCTCAGACAGACAGGAAGCTGCAATAGCCAGTAGCCATGTGGCTCTGCACAAGAGTAATGAAAACAGTCTGCGTTTGTGAAGCATGTATTTGAGAAGGAGGGAGACTTCAGACAGAGAGAGAGACAAAGCTGTTGTACTGCTGGATGTTCCGTTTCAGAATATCGGAGCATGGACCCAAAACACGCTCAAATCTGGGCCGGTCAAGCTTTACACATTTTAAGGGGCCACGAGCAACAACAGTGGCAGCACGAGGACGATTCATTAATAGAGCTATTTCACCAAAATAATCAGACGGTGCAAGTCTGCCCACTTCAACAAATTCTTCATGCTCTGACCTGCGCTGCAACACAGCAGCTGTACCCTCTAGTATAATGAAGAATTCGTCTCCAGGCTCTCCCTGCACCACAATTTTTTGTCCATCCTCAAATTGTACTGGCTCTAACGCGTCAGCCACTGTGAGACGT
>NW_023203030.1:827-1386 GCF_002007445.2 Ailuropoda melanoleuca
CTTCAACAAATTCTTCATGCTCTGACCTGCGCTGCAACACAGCAGCTGTACCCTCTAGTATAATGAAGAATTCGTCTCCAGGCTCTCCCTGCACCACAATTTTTTGTCCATCCTCAAATTGTACTGGCTCTAACGCGTCAGCCACTGTGAGACGTTCCCATTTGTCCAGGGATTCCAGTATTGACACTTTACTAAGAAATTCTTCATACATCTTTCTCTTCCTCAGTGTACTACCCATAAGGATTCTTCTATAGCTATCTCGATCAATACCCCACAATTTCACATTCGTTTTTGCTTTGACAGTTGCCGCTCGGGGTGTTCCATAGATCAGTGCAAGTTCTCCAAAGCTGCCACCTTCCCCAACACTGGTGGCCCATTCACTGTTTACATAAACATCCATTTCTCCTTGATCAACAACATAGAAGTTATCCCCTTCATCACCTTGCTGTATCACAGTCTCACCAGCAATATAAGTAACTGGAAACATGGCATCAAATATATCACTTCTTTCATTGTCATCAAGATGAGCAAAGAGCACATTCTTCTCTATGGCTTTCGC
>NW_023203031.1:0-757 GCF_002007445.2 Ailuropoda melanoleuca
AATAAATAAATAAATAAATAAATAAAATCTTAAAAAAAAAAAAGGATTGCTAAAGGCTAGCTTATTAGGTTAAGGGCTGGAAAAAAAAAATCAAGTTTGTTATATATGCCTTACATCCACCCTGTGGAAATGTAAGCACATACACACTTTTATACTGCATATCTGGATAATACTCCTGAGCTGCATTAAGAGAAGGAATATGATTAATAATAGAAGGAATATACATTAAAGTTGTTCTAGTATAATTTCCTCACTATGTAAAAGGCTATTTAGAAGAAGACAGTATCAGTCTGTCTTCCAGGAACTTGCTATTGCTGTACCTTCCCATTCTTTCTCAATGTGAAGACTGACCTCTAGTGTTCAGTCTTTTAGGAATTAATAAATTAAGTCTGGTTNATGGTTGTGAGCAGTATCTCATAGCAAGTAGAGATTTATGCACAAACTGCTTCAGAGATGAATTCCACGAGTACCTGTTAATACACCTACCATGTGCTGATCCCTGATGCTGGAGATCTGTCTTATTCTAGAACTCCTTCACACGGTGCCAGTTTTTTCAAATAGCCTCTATTAAAGATACATTATCAGACAGAAAGAGAGTATTCTAGAATTCAGAGTGTAAAACAGGCTGATATCTCACTAAATCAAACCAAGAAAGAAGGGAAAACCTGTGCCATCCTGTTCATGTCTTCAAAATAGTTAAATCCTGAAATGTTTATTCTTGCAATCCATTCTGCTCAGAGATTGGTTCCCAATGAAA
>NW_023203032.1:0-716 GCF_002007445.2 Ailuropoda melanoleuca
CTCACTTTGTCAAATGGTTAAAGCATTTCCAAGGCAGCAGGGTGGTGGTGAACCACAGGGTCACAGGTAATACTAATACAGTTGTTAGGACGGCTTGCCATACCCAAATGGATTCAGGCAGCTAATTACTTATAAAGACAGGAAAAGCAAGTCATTATGGTGTCAGTTCCCTGTGTCCCTTATTCCACGGATGACACCAAACTAGAGAGGCCAGATGATATACGGTATGAGTGGTGGGTCACTTTTCTTGTGTTCAGCTGAAACTAGGGAGATAGATGAGAAATGGCCTTATGGCAGTCTTCCATAAGATAACGGGAGAAACCGCTTCTCAGCTCTTCCTCACCAGTCTGCTTATCTTCCCTTAGGGCAGAGGAAGTCACAGGGCATTCTGCCAAGACTCAGGTCAGACNATCAGACTGTGGCCTAGCCCTGCCTATAGGGTTATATGGAGATGTACAAGGTTGTCAGCATGCCGGGCTGGGGAGCTATTTCCCTGTGCTGTCCTGGTGCCTTCATCAGTCTTTTTTTCTTACAAATGACTGCTGTTTTTTGCTCTTCCCTCTACATGACAGAGTGTGGTTCCTAACAGCCCTTGAATTTACATGATCTTGACTTCTGTTGAGACAGTGAGAGACTGACTTGATTTTTTTTTTTTTCAGTTCTTGTGTAAAATCATGGAAAAGACTCAAGATAACCCAGTTTTGGACAGGGGCCCA
>NW_023203033.1:0-180 GCF_002007445.2 Ailuropoda melanoleuca
TGTAGGGGCCTGGGGAGGATCCAGCCCTTAGAACCAAGAAACAAAGTGTGAGGGGAAGCCCTTGAAGTCACTACGGTCTTTTCAAAGGTGGAACAGGAATCAAGGTGTTTTTGTACCGTGAATGAAACACGACAAACACAGCACTGAGAAAGACAATTCGGCCAAAACCCGCTTCCAACG
>NW_023203033.1:589-840 GCF_002007445.2 Ailuropoda melanoleuca
AACCAAGAAAGTGTGAGAGGAAAGCCCTTGAAGTCACGACGGCCTTATGGAAGGTGGAAGAGGAATCAAGGTGCTTTGGTACCGTGAGTGAAACACGACGAACACAGCCCTGAGAAAGACAACTCGGCCAAACCCCGCTTCCAACGAAAAGTTTGCTCCGTGGGGAAATCCTGTCAAAACAGCGGCGGCAATGGAACGAAAAGGCCCAAAACACGTCCGTCAGAAACAACACCGTACAGGGACCGTCTTAG
>NW_023203035.1:0-602 GCF_002007445.2 Ailuropoda melanoleuca
CGGAGGGAGGAAGCGCAGGAAGGAGGACCCTGGTTCTCTTATGGAATCCCTACATTTGATACAATTCCCTGTTCAGAAACGACCCCTTCCCACTTTTCTAGAAGGCCTAGATTGCAAGCCTGTGGCCCATCCAGGACCCACAGCCCCCTCTTGGGGTCAGATGCCGTGGCTCTACCACGAGGCCCCCATTTCCGTGTGAGCCTAGCACCACGGGCCAGCTACCTGCAGAGAAGACCCCCACAGCTCAGCTCCCCACCCAAACCCCCCAATCGGGTACGACACACACACACACACACACACACACACACACACACACACACACCCATACGAAAAGGACAGGACAGGCACTTTCCTGGGAGGGTCGAAATGTCATTGGTGAGACGCACAGGCTCACAGTTCGAGTCCCAGCTGTGTCACTTACTAGCTGGGTCTTCTGGAGCAAANGGGTCTTCTGGAGCAAATCACTCCGCCCAGCCCACCTCGGTTTCCTCACCTGCAAGATGGAGCCATTATCTGCCCCTCCCTCAAAGGCCCGCGCAGAGTTGCACACAGCGCAGCGCATGGCCCGCAGTTCAGCGCTCAGGCCACATCCACTGCGGATG
>NW_023203036.1:0-3859 GCF_002007445.2 Ailuropoda melanoleuca
TTTGTGCATATTACATGAATGAAAAAGTGATTTCACTTCAAGAATGATGCTTTAGGAAAGAGTGACACCCCCTCTGTCGTGGGGGGGAAGGGGAGGTCGGCAGCAGCAGCACTGGGGCTGAGGCTCACACGTTTGCAGAGATCTCCTTGATTTCATTATCTGTGGAGTGATTTTCGTACATGTTCAACTTTGTAGTTAGTTCCCTCTTTGCATGAGGTTATTTTTCCTTGCATCTTCAACTTGATGTGTTTCATAGTCACTGACTCCAGAATGCATAATTTATCTGTTTGGAAGTGTCATTCTAAGGAAAACTTTCAATGCCACATTTCCTTTGTTCTGGAAGCTTTGGTGTGAGTTTTATGTTTAGAAGAAAATTGTGCTAAGCGTTATTTTGGCTTATTATGTATAAATGTAATTATGGAAATTTGAAATTTGTTTTTGTAACACTTCAGTGCTTTTCCTCTAGTTCTTAATGTTGTTTTTGGAACCATGATCTAAGTCTCAGTGTATCCGTGTTTTACTTTATTGTGAATTGTGAATGTTCAATAAGAAACACAGAACAGAAAGTGAGAATATTTTTTATGTTTTGCTGGAAACTCAGAACACTAGCTCTATTCCAGCATTAATTATTTTGGATTGGATAGCTGAACAAGAGATGGAGTTTAGAAATATGTCGGTTTTATGGAAGATAATTTTTTAAAATTCCAGATTGTTATTGATATTCCTTTTTTTTTTTAAAGTCTCTCTTGAAGCAAGACATGTTCTTTTCCAAATAATAATGATAACAACAACAGAGATGGCATGCATTTGTGGGCCAAAGTAAGTTTGTGGAACACAGTGAAATCAGGAAACAGCTTCACACCGTTGTTACCGTCCTAGGAGCAACAGCTTGCAGTGGTGCTTTGCAACCCGTCGTGGGTCTTACTGTTTAGAGCTGCCAGCCTCTTCAGCAACTGGTGTTGCCTGTCTCTCAAGTCAAAGAAATGGACTTTAAAACTGCACTGTCCATATAATAGATACCAGCCCTAGCTGACTAAAATAAATAAATGAGAAAATCAGCTCCTCAGTTGCACCAGCCACTCTTCCAAGTTTGCTGTGGCGACCTGTGGCTGGTAGCTGCTGGGGTGGCCAGCGTAGTCATTTCCCAAGTTGCAGAAAGTTCTGCTGGGCAGCACTGCTCTAGACGGCAGTTAGAATCTGCATCTGTGCTGGAGAATCTTGGGACTGGAAGATGTGATACCAACTTCCTCCCACTTAAACAATAGCATTTAAGTGAAATCCTCACATCTTACTCTTCAGTTAAACATGTGCATTGACATCATACTTCATAGCACGTGGCAGTTCGCCCGTATTCTCCCTTATGACATGACATTCTGCCTTCAGGCGCTGGAATATCATTTTCCACAGGCATACACATGTGCAGCAATTTTGAGTATGTGTGCGAGTGCGCGTGTAGGGAATATAACTATGTATATATAATTAAATATACTAACACAAATGATATTTCATAACTAAAATATGTAGATGTCCTAATACTGTAGGCACTGTCTGAGGTTGTAGTTTCCTCAGTTTTGTACATTGGCATGGTATCATATTGAGTTATTTCTTGATTAACTCAGTTTCACTTTTTGTTGACTGAACCTTGTGGAGGAAATTTGATAGGATTTGTGGCTGAAGTCTTCCAGAGTAAGAAGGCCCACTGTTGCTTTAGTACATCATCTGTTTATATGGAGACTCAGTGGACAAGAGAGACAGTATCATCGGGGTGACCGGCAGACATTAGTCCATTTGTTCAGGTAACACTTCTCACGCCTTTGTGGCCACCAAGTCCTTGCATGCTGTGCACTAGGCCAGGCACTTAAGGAGGAATAAGACAGGGTCTTAGGGAGGAAGGCAGCTGTACAAAGGACTGATTGACATGCAAGAGGAGGGTGCTCTGATAGAAGCTTGCCCGAGGTGCTGGGGACACCCTGGAGCGGTCAGCTCTACCTGTCAAAGGTGACAGGTAAAACAACAGAAAGTGTGGCCAGTATTCTTTCACATCAGTTTCCAGTTACTCCTAATGGGAAAGATTAGTTCCTTGCCCAGATCTCTCAGTATTTTGGAAATTTTGTTAACTGTGAGGGCAAATGTTTTAAAAATGCCTTTCAAAAGCATCATTTTAATGACTTTGTAAGACTGCTATCGGGAGCTGTATTCTTAACTAACTTACTCAGTTCCCTTCTGTCACCAGCCTTACCGCTCTAGTCAGGACAGGCATTTCCCAAGATGTGGAACTTTCAGTTTTCTAAAACGGGAATGGTCCTGGAAATACTGGGATGATTGGTCACTCTACGTATTGTTGGATATTTAGATCGCTTCAATTATTTACTCATATAAACAATACTGTGTTGAGTATTTCGATGCCTAGGTATTTACCTGCATTTTTGCATTATTTCCTTGGATGAGGTTCCTAGAAATACAATTAATGGCTCAGTGACTCTGGACATGTTTGGAGCTCATGATAAGTCTTACAGCCCTTTATTGTATTTTTGCCATTCTCAGCCAGATTGGTAAGACTCTGCCTGGATGTTTTGTGCTACCTCTGCCTCCACAGGTTCTTAGGGAGATATGCAGAAAGCAGACATAGGAACAGACTAGCTGTGGCTCCCGTTCTAAATCTCTCACTGGCCAGATTACGTATGACTCAACTACCTTTTCTTTCTTTTTTTTTTTTTTTCACCTTTTATTGTCTCATTTTATTTCACATAAATACTTCTTGAAATTCAGTTACACATAACAAGTATTTATTACCTACTCTGTTGTTTCATGTTGGACAAAAAATGGCAGAATATCAAGTAAATAGAAGATACTGTCCCAATTCACTGTTAGAGCACAAAGGAACTAATTGTTGCACAGCAATCCAACTACCTGTGTCTAGGCAAGGCTGAAGTCTGATTCCAAAGGAGAGCGGACTCCCTGATCCCATTCACCTATGACCACACCCTAACGTGAGCTCCCTGACTCTCAGGGCACAGTGTGGAAAGAAAGAAGTGAGATCAAGGAAACCCAAGGCTGGTGGTCTTTCTTCCCAGTACAGGTTCAGCTATACATCACGCCAGGCCTCCACCCCTGTCACTCAGGAGATTGCAGACTTCTCTTGGATCCACTGCTCGCCAGGCTCTTGCCTCTTTCAGCCTCCTGCTGAGGGTAAGGAAGCCATGAAAACCCCCAGAGTTAGAGTGTGTCCCTCCAGCCCTGACAGTTGGGAATATGATGAGATACACGAGCTAGCATTCACAAGTAAAATGTATGCGACCTGCCCCACGATGCAGCATCGAGAGTTCATGCCATGAGACCTACTTTCCTGTGGAACTCTAGTAACTAAATTTCCCTGGTTGGGGTCCAAGGTCTCATACCAAACTGTTCTTTGTAGTAAGAAGTATTAAAGTGTTGTTCTATTTCAAGCCTCTTTAACATGTGCCCCACGGGTCCTGTGAACCCCTGAAACTGTGTACAGTGTTATTTATGTGCCTTTTTCTAAGAGGAAGTTCCATTGCTTTTATCAGATTATCAGATTCTCAAAGTGGTCTATGATCCAAAAAAGGTGTAAGAATTGCTTTGTGTCCATTACATACTCAGAAGTTTCTGCTGTTGCTTCTTTCATTTGTTTTATGTAGGACTTATGCCAGGGCTTTGAGGTAGGCATCAGTTTAGCAATGATTTCAACAAGTAAATTATGTGCACTTTTTAATTAATAACATAAAATTCCCTGATTTTTTTCCTTTCGGGTACTGCAGTATTTATTTCTGAGTTAAATTTGATTTCTTTTTTTTTTCTTTTTTCTTTTTTCTTTTTTCTTTTTTTTTTTTTTTTTTTT
>NW_023203037.1:0-1094 GCF_002007445.2 Ailuropoda melanoleuca
AAAGGAAACCAGGCTCTTCCCACTGGCTAGTAAATTTCCTGGCTTTCTGCCAGTTGGCCATGCTGTGTACCACGTCATATCATGGTTCTCCCTTCCTGCGGGAGCCGGACCCTGTGGTATTCCTTCAGGACGGACCCAGGTCTATTAACCAGCAAACACAAAAGATGCAAATTATCTCCCAACTCCATGCATGAAGTCTGCAAACGTTATTCTTAGGAAGGTGCTGATTATGGCAGATTATGAATTAACATGTCAGGGACTGAGGTTTGAAACCTTATAACTGTGTTTACTGTGTAAGAGCCCCCAAGCGAAATGAAAAATAGAAGGGGGAAAACAGCAAAATCAGTGATTCAGAGCTTGATAAGGTTGCCAACATCTGATTTCTGCCTTTCTGACTGTAGCTCTGCCAGCATGGGCGCACACACACACGTACACGCACACACATACACATACACACGTGCACAGAGTAAAGCAGAGGATTGGCACGTGCACCAGAAACATCCGGAACAATAGCTTCTGGTCCTTCTGGTCTAGGCTTCTTGGCTGATTTGATCACCACAAGTGTGTTGATTCAGGTCGTTCCTTTTAGAGTCTCTCCACAAGAATGAATGGGGGTCCCACATGTGCCAGGCACGAGCGGGTGGTGCTGATACGCTGGTCAAGAAGGTGGAGGTGAGCTCTTCCCCCTGAGACCACTTGCCCTGACACACTGCAATTCGAAGTGTGGCCTGGACCAGCAGCATCCGCAAGCTTGTGAGACATGCATGTTCTCAGGTCCCATCCACACCCCCTGAATCAGAATTTCTGCTTGTGAGGCCCAGGAAGCTTTGTTTGAACAAACTCTCCAGATGATTCTTAAGCACGCTGAAGTTGATAAGTACTGGGACCATAGCACCAATATTTTAATAACATTGGCAGACACATTTCAGTAAACGGAAATCCAGGGGTGCATAACAACTGTTTCAGCCTTTGTAGATTCTGAAGCCTTAGCCATTTCTTTACGGGAGCTGAGCTATGGTTCTAGAGTCTTCTGAAATTAGATCAACAGAGGATCCCAGGCAATATGAAAAAATCCTTTTAAAAAAAATACTATA
>NW_023203039.1:0-2164 GCF_002007445.2 Ailuropoda melanoleuca
TTTTTTGTGGACAAAGTGTAAATACCAAGAGACATGATTGCAGGACCATCTGATGAGAGCATGTTTAGTTCGGTAAGAAACCTCCAACCTGTCTTCCAAAGTGGCTGTACCATTTTGTGTTCCCACCAGCATTGAGTGAGAGTCCCTGTCGCTCCCCATCCTCCCAGCATTTGGTGGCATTGGTGTTCTGGATGTTGGCCCTTCTAATAGGTGTGTAGTGGTTATCTCGTTGTTGTTTTAATTTCCCTGAGGATAGATATATGGAGCCTCTTTTCACATGCTCATTTGCCATCTGTATCTCTTCTTTCGTCTGTTAAAGTCTTTGGCCCATTTAATCTGTTTGCTTTCTTATTGTTGAATGTCAGGAGTTCTCTGTGTGCTTTGGACAACAATCCTTTATAAGATGCATTTTTGCATCCCGGTCATTCTCTTGACTTTGTCTTTCACAAGGCTGAGATTTTTAATTAGTATTAAGTCCAGCTTATCAGTTATTTCGTTCATGGATTCTGCCTTTGGTGTCGTAACGCTCCACCCAAGGCCAGCAAGGTTTTCTCCTGTGTTATCTTCCAGGGGTTTTATAGTTTCACGTTTTATATTTAGGTCTGGATCCATTTTTACTTGATTTTTGTGAAGGATGTAGATTTAGATTCTTTTCTGTTTTTTGCCTCTGGACATGCCGTTGTTCTAATACCATTTGTTGAAAAAAACTGTCTTTGCTCCATTGTATTGCCTTTGCTCCTTTGTCAAAGATGAGTTGACTGTTGATGTGGGTCTGTTTCTGGACTTTCTGTTCTTTTCCATTGATTTATTTGTCTCTTTCCACTATACCACACCTCCTGAATACTGTAGTTTTATAGTAAGTCTTGAAGTTGGGTAGTGCCATTCCTCTGACTCTGTTCTTGTCATTCAGTATTGACTCGGCTATTCTGGGTCTTTTGCCTCTCAGTGTAAATTTTAGAATCATTTTGTTGCTATCCACAAAATAACTTGCTGGGATTTAGGTTGGGATTACATTGGATCTATAGATCAGGTTGAGAAGAACTGACATCTTGACAATATTAAGTCTCCCTATCTGTGAATGTGGACTATCTCTCCATTTATTTACATCATTCTTTGATTTCATTCATCAGAGTTTTTTAGCTTTCTTTGTGTGGCTCTTATACAAAATTTGATAGATTAATACCTAAATATCTCATTTTTGGACTGCTAATGGAAATTGTCATGTGTTTTTAATTTCACTGCTGGTATAAAGGAAAATGACTGGCGTTTGTGTATTAACCTTGTGCTCTGAAACCTCACTACAATCACTTAATAGTTCCTGGAGGGTTTTTTGTTCATTCTTTCAGATTTTCTACATAGACTATTATGTCATCTGCCAACAAAGACAGTTTTATTTCTTCCTTCTCAATCTATATACCTTTTATTTTCTTTTCTTGTCTTATTACATTAGCTAGAATTTCTAGTACAAGGTTGAACGGAGTGATGGGAGGGGACAGTCCTGCCTTGTTTCTGATCTTGGGACAATTCTAGAATCAGGACTTTCTACAGATCACTGACACATGATGAGGCACCGATGAGGTGGTAGTGGACACCTGGCAAGTATGGCCCTACAGGCAGGTTGGCTGCACAGTGTGACTTACAGGCACCAGGTCTGCACAGAAGGTGTGCAGGGGGGCATGAGAGATCAACCATCTGATTTGCTTTGGCTGATTAGCAAGTACAGAAGTTGGACCCTGTGGTTTTAGAGGAAAGAGACTCTCAGTTCTTGCTCATGGAAGTGCTAAGCAAGGCAGAGAGGAAACAAAACTGACAGGCTCTCAGAAGATTGAAAGAAGCAAGTGGCTCCTGGTGTGGGCCCAGGCAGCTCAATCCCAGAAGGACTTTTGGTACCTCTGAGGTAGATGCAGGAAATTGTGCTCAGAGAGAGGGAGGGGATGCCAGGGCTTAACACATCTGCCAGGCAAAGAGCAAGGGGGGGCACTGTCTATTCCTAGTCACCAGCACCCTCAGTCTCATCTAGAGGGTCAACCAGGGTGCAGAGGCTACTGGCTGAGAGGTGCTAATAAGATGGACACATGGACCAAGTTACCGGCGCAGAGCACTGCATCCACTCATGCCATGTCTGCCACCCCTGGGGTTGTACCCAATATGGAGGAATTCTCAG
>NW_023203041.1:0-2375 GCF_002007445.2 Ailuropoda melanoleuca
TTGGGTCAGAGCACGGACACGGGTGGGGGGGCGGGCATATCTCAGCAGGCCTCTCAGCTGCCCCTAGAAACCCAAGGGATCTCAGGAAGGGGCAAGGCGAGCTGCCTGGGGCTCTTCCCCAGCACCGGCCTGGGCCCGGCTCATAGACCTTCCCAGCTCTGGCTCCTGCCTGTCTTCCTCCTGCAGAGAGCTAAAGCCTGCGGAGGGGCGGCTGGAGCTCCTGGTTGGAGCACCTGCCCTCCACCAGCCTCAAGCCCCACCTCTTTCACTCCCCCGGCGGGCGCTGGGCGGGCAGCCCCTCTCACCTGGCCATTGCCCCCATCCCCCCATCTCTGGGCCGCCAGCTTCTCAAGGACGCCGCCCGTTCTGCAGCTCGGTGCAGACCCCCGCCCCCTTTTCTGGCAACCCCCCCTTCCCGAGCGTGATTCCTCCCTATAGCCAGGAGCCGCACGCTCCCCATCCCCTGCTCACCGCGTCCGTCATCTTGCCGCGGCTCAGCCTGCGGCCGCCCCAGCCTCCATTCCCCATCCTTCGCTTCCCCAGCCGTCTCCTCGGGTCCCCGATACTAACCCATTCCCTTTTGCCCTCCACCATCCGGCCCTCCCGCTCCTTCCCCCGGCGCGACCTGACTAACCACAACCCCCTCCCCAAGCGACGGGGAAACAAGCGCCCGCCTACTTGCCCCCTCCCCACCGGAAGTACCCCTCCCTTTTTTGGTGGAGGGGGTCCTCAAGCTATGCTCCACCCCCACACCTCACCTTGGTCCCTCTCTTCGCAGCCATCCCGGTCAGGGGCGCAGCTGACACAAAGGAGGAAGGGACAGCCAGGGAGGGGGAAGGAAGTGGTGGGGGGGAGCAGGGTTGGCACCGCCCCTGGGAGAGCCGGGCACGGGTTGCCATGACAACCGTGGGCTCGGAGGCAGCCCTGAGTGGGGGCGCGGTGGGGTGGGGTCTCGCCGAAGGGTCCAAATTTGGAACTGCACCCTGGGGGCGGCTCCTTCATCGCCCCTCACCTAGCCTCAGTTTTCTTGGAAAATATCCAAGCTCACACACGCCCCCTCCTCATGGCATAGCCCCATGGCCCTGCAGCCCCAGCCCTGGTGCACCGCTGGCGGCTACCCCAGCCAAACCGCGGCATCCGGGCAGCTCCCTGTTCCTCACACCCCAGCAGAAGGACGCCTCCATGGCTTTCACCTCCGGGCTGCCCCGGGATTACCTTCTCCAACCTGCACCCCGACCCTCGCAGTCCTTTCTGCCATCCCCAGCCCCCTCTCTACATCCCAGCGTCTTGCCTCAGCGCCACCTGTCCAAGGTCCCGGCCTGCCCCGGACCCCTATCCTCCCCCTCCCTTTTCCCTCGACCCCACCTTAACTCACACTGATGCGGACCAGTGCGTCCATGATGGAAGTGAAGGTCTGCATATCCTCACCCTCAGCCATGGCCCTAGCATGCCCGCCCGCCCCCGGGTGCCCGATCCCGGCTGCGGCTGCGAACCCCGGGCTTAATGCAGGAGCCCGGTGGGGGTGTGGGGAGGGGTGGGGGTGAGATGTCACTGCGCATGCTCCAGGGACAGCCTCGAACAGCGCCCGTCGAGGTAGGAGGTGGGAAATAGTTCTCCCCACGTGGTTTTCGGAAGACGGTCGGGGGGTTGGGTGACACGGAATGGTATTTGAGGGGGGAGCCACTTCTAATGTTCGCATTCTTCATTGGCTCCTTAATCTTACTCATATAAAACGGGAGGATAGTTTCAGAGGAGATGGGCTTCAGAATGGGAGGACTAGATTTTGGTTTGGGCACGAGTCCACGGGAGATGCGAGGTCATGATCATGGGGGGGGGGGAGGTGTGAGGAACGGGTACTAGAGATGACAGAGAAGACAGAGGTGGGCTAGAGGCTACGGGCCACGGGCCCAGCGGCTTGCGCTGAGGGCAGCAGACGCTCGGGGTGCGGGGAAGGGCCGGGGACCAGGGCGGTGGCCAAGACCGCTCCTGGACGCAATATCTCCTCCCTGCCGGCAGGGGGCGCTGCGGCCGGGCGCCTAGAGGGAGCGCGAGCAAGACGTGGGGGGAAGCGAGCCCGCGAGTGGGGCTGACGCATGCGCGCGGCCGATCGCCCGGGTTCGGTTCCCCTGTTTCTTGGCCGGAGGCGCTGACTGGGCTCGGGGGCAGCACGCGATGGGTAACGGGACTGGCGGGACCCCCCGACGGACTTGTGGTGGGGGGTTGGGGCGCGCCAACTGTCCCGGTCCTCTGCCCGCAGAGCTGACGTGTCCCGGGCCCCGGGGGGCGGGGGTGCGCGGCCCCGGGGATGCCGGGGACGCCGGGGATCGCGGCGGGGGTGTGCAGCCCCGGGGGTGCCGGGGGCCGGCTGCGCCTGC
>NW_023203042.1:0-335 GCF_002007445.2 Ailuropoda melanoleuca
TTGCCTTCCATTCCCTCATCATTTCCCCCCTGAACAATTTTGACCCTTAAATCTTTAAGGTTGTTGAAGGTAGAAGGTCTCATCTTCTATAATTTCTTCCTGCTGAATAGGGGTGTAGAAATGTCCCTACCTATGGGTCAACATTGGTCAGTTGGGGAACATACAGGGGAGTTATGAAAGGGGAGGCAGCTGGATCCAACGTGGACAACATGGATTAACCTCCTTGAGTAGAAGGTATTGTCTGTTAGCTGGAAGTTACGGCGGTGAAGGAGTCTTGGCACTAGGCAGGGAGACATCAGACATGACAAAACAAGGTTAATATTATAAGGAGAGAT
>NW_023203042.1:645-927 GCF_002007445.2 Ailuropoda melanoleuca
CTCCAGTCTCAAAGAGGTAACAAAGATAGATGCTAGGTGGTCATACCAATGTAACACAAAACATGTCCACCATGGTTTTAAATTTGAAAGGCTGGCTGGGTTGGTAATGGTTTTAATAATGCATCCATGCATCCAGGCAAAACCCAGAGAACAGTGGCTTATCCAGCAAGGAGGAAGCTATGGACACAGGTTAAGCTGCAGAGCCACTGGGTCCCAGCCAGGAGCCAGTCATATAATACTGGGCCTCCTTGGAACTGCAGTCAGGATTTCAAGGGCTACTTG
>NW_023203044.1:0-1648 GCF_002007445.2 Ailuropoda melanoleuca
GCAGGGAGCCCGATATGGGGCTCAATCCCAGGACTCCAGAATCATGACCCGAGCCGAAGGCAGACGCTTAACGAACTGAGCCACACAGGCGTACCATGAGAGTGAATTTTTTTTAAAGATTTTTATTTATTCGTTCAACAGAGAGAGAGACAGCCAGCGAGAGAGGGAACACAAGCAGGGGTACGGGAGAGGAAGAAGCAGGCTCCCAGGGGAGGAGCCCGACGTGGGGCTCGATCCCAGAACGCCAGGATCACGCCCTGAGCCAAAGGCAAACGCTTAACGACTGAGCCATCCAGGCGCCCCACCACGAGAGTGACTCTTAAGCCCAGCATGAAGCCTGACATGGGGCTCAATTTCATGACCCTGAGATCATGAGCTGAGCTGAAATCACGAGTTGGACATCCAACTGACTGAACCACTAAAAACTTTCAAGAAAGGAGATGAAGTAAAGATATTCCCAGAAAATTTTTTTAAAAATGAGAGAATCATTGCTAACAGATCCACCTTAAAGACATACTAAAGAGCGTTCTTTGTTCTGAAAGCAAGTAAAGTCAGATGGAAATTTGTACACAGAAAGAGAAACAGAGAGAACTGATAAAGGTATTTGTAATAAAAAAAATTATACAAATGAACATTTCATCTTCTTTTTTCCCTTAACTGATTTACAAATTAAGTTTCAAATCAATGGACAAAATATAAGAAAATATAAAAGCTGAAACCATAAAACTTTTAGGAGAAAACATAAGGGTACATCTTCATGACTTTGTATTTAGCAGTGGGTTCCTATATATAATGCCAAAAGCACAAGCAACAAAAGAAAAACAGATCAATTGGACTCCATAAAAATTAAAAATGTCTGTGCCTCAAAGGACACTATTACGCAAGTGAAAGGACAAGGGCATCTGGGTGGCTCTGTTGGTTAAGCATCTGACTCTTGATTTTGGCTCAGGTCGTGATCTCAAGGTTGTGGAATTGAGCCCCACCTTGGGCTCTGCGCTGAGCAGCAAGCCTGCTTGGGATTCTCTTGCTCCCTCTCCCTCTGCCCCTCCCCATCTCTCTCTCTCCCTCTCTTAAAAAAAAAAAAAGAAGTGAAAGAACAATCTAAAGTATGAGAAAAAACATCTGAAAATCATATATTTGACAAAGGTCTAGTATCCAAAATATATAAAGAACTCCTACAGCTCAACAAAAAAATGCAGATGATCTGATTAAAAAAAGCAAAGGATTTGAATAAACACTTCTCCAAAGAAGATATGCAAATGGCCACAAAGCCTATGAAAAGATGCTCAACATCATCAATCCTTAGGGGAGTGAAAATCAAGACCACAATGAAATATCATTTCACATCCATTGGAATGGCCATTATTAAACAAAACAAAACAACAGCGTTGCCAAAGTTGTGGAATCATTGAAACCTTTGTGCACTGCTGGTGGGAATGCAGAATACTGCCACCATTGTCAGAGACATAAAGTGGTTCCTCCGAATATTAAATATAAAATTAACATAAGATCCATGGGGCACCTGGTTGGCTCAGAAGTTAAGCGCCTGCCTTTGGCTCAGGTCATGATCCCAGAACTCTGGGATTGAGCCCCGCATTGGGCTCCCTGCTCAGTGGGAAGCCTGCTTCTCCCTCTCCCACTCCCCCTG
>NW_023203045.1:0-1249 GCF_002007445.2 Ailuropoda melanoleuca
ACTCACCTGAGTCTCCATGAGGAACTCTCTCCCCACGCCCTTCCAGAAACCCGCCTCCCACCCATGGTGCCTCCTATTCCGGACACCCACCCCGGCACACAGCACGCACTCCCTCAGCCAGGAACTCCACAGGTCAACTCTGTCAGAGCTCCCTTTCTCTGGCACCCCAGTCTGCATCCTCCGCTGCTCCAGGTATGCCCATAGAGATGTAGCTCCACCCCCACACGGTGATTGGTTGGGGAGTGTGGTGTTTCCAGCCCCTTGAATGCCNCCCCACACGGTGATTGGTTGGGGAGTGTGGTGTTTCCAGCCCCTTGAATGCCGGGAAACACACCCCGCTGACTCACAACTCTGGGAGTGCTGGGGGTCCAGGAGGCACCTCCTTGGCACAGTGCCCTGTGCAGGTGTTAGTGGGATCCTGGCCAGGGCCCCAAAAACACACACACCCCACGGCCCCTTCCACGGACCCCTCTAGCTGTAGGCCACCCTCAGAGCCCTGTCCCTTCCCTTCTGCACCAACCCTCCCTGCAGGGGTGTGCCTGGTTCCTGGCAAGGTCAGTTGCTCTCAGACTGTTCCAGCCTTGGGCTTTAGGAAACGCAATGCTTTCATACATTTCCAAAGCAATTTTAAGCCCCAAAAGGAATGCTCCAAGCAGGAATAGCTTTGCCTTCTTGTCTCACCCATGGAGTGGACAGTGCTTCTCAGACCTTCAAAGCATCCATCCCTATAGGATGAGCCCATTTGTGCTGGAATCTATATACACATGCTTGGTTCTACAGGGAAGGGGCCAGAAGGAACAGCCATCCTCTAGTTCTGTTGCAGTTGTGAACCAGGAACATTTATTTTTCACTTAAAAAGAAAACATAGTGTTATTTTCGACACTAAGTGAATGAACCTTTTAAAACATCTTAGAGAGAAAGGAAGAGAGTTTTATTCAAACCCAAGTCAGGACAGCTGCCTGGGAGACACAATCTTCACAAAGAAGGGAGTGCTCTGGGGAATGAACATTTGGGGCAGGGTTATATATTTGTTCTCTTTTGGGGGGGGGGTTGAGAGATGAAAATTAGTCATTTTATTTTCAACCATCCTTATATGTTTGCCTTTTATAGTATAATCTTTTTATTCTATTAGGGACATTTTCCCCCCTTTAACAAGGTAAAGACAATAGAACAGGGTGAGTCCTTCTGACTAGTGACATGACTTTCTAGTTAGTAATGCCAGTCATCTTTACTTTCTAATGTCACTAGT
>NW_023203046.1:0-1225 GCF_002007445.2 Ailuropoda melanoleuca
GACTGGTCTTCTGCCATCAGTACATGAAGAAATCCTAGAGGAGGAGGTGTCAGAGCATCTACATGTGATCTTAGTTTGCTCTTCTATAAGTACATCAACCATGTTATTTATTATCCAAATGAGGAAATTTTCAAGAGTAAGAGAGGTAACTATAAATAAATCAGGATGATAAACAAGAACATTTATTAACCTTCTTTTAAAGACCTTAGAATTTCTGGTTTCTAAAATCCTACTTTGCCTAGGTCCTTGTACATGTTATCCTTAAAAAATTACCAGTAATATGATGGTACAAGTGTAGACATATTTTCAAAGTCATAAAATTGTGTACATTAGTTGTGTGCATTAATTATGTGCAGTGTTCTGCAAATCATAAGTTTTACCCATGGCTTCTGGGAACTCCATGCTAGTGTGGGTTGTTCAGGAGAAGCTAGGCATCCTACCTTCCACAAGAGGGTGAAAATGGGCAAGGAGTGCTGCAGGTTGGTAGTTAGCAACCATGGCTGTCCCAATTACCAGGGAATTTTGAAAACTCTCCAGCCCAACAAAATCAGAATATCTGTGAGTAGGGTGCCCACCTAATCACCCCAGGTGATTGGGAAGCACATATTGAGGGTTGAGAAGCAATTGACAGACCTTGCTATTAAGATGTGGACCATGGACCAGAAGCATCAACATCACGTGGGAGCTTGCAGAAATATAGAAGCTCAGGTCTTGCCTTAGACCTACTGAATGCAGTTCTGCATTTAACAAGATTCCCAGGAGATTACTATGCACTTAAAAGTTTGAGACGCTCTGAACTAAAAAACAATTGAATTGGTAAGCCTTAATAAGATGTTTTGATTTTATCATGATGACGATATGGAGAAAATAAAAAAAAATTAAGCAAGTATATGCTAAATAAATGTAGGGTAAATATATGGTGACACTCAAATCTTTAACCTATAACAATGTTACTGAAAGTGTGGTCCCTGTTGAAAGACAAACTGTTACAGGTTCATGACAACATAAGCAAAGAAATCAAGAGTGAGAAGTTAGAAATTTTTTTAAAAAGATTTTATTTATTTATTTGTCAGAGAGAGCACAAGCAGGGGGAGCGGTAGGCAGAGCAGGCAGAGGGAGAAGCAGACTCCCCAGTAAACAAGGAGCCTGATGCAGGACTCAGTCCCAGGACCGTGGGATCATGACCTGAGCCAAAGGCAGATGCTTAACCGACTGAGCCACCCAG
>NW_023203048.1:0-895 GCF_002007445.2 Ailuropoda melanoleuca
AAAAAGCAGGGATGTACTGTATGGTGACTAATATAATATAATAAATATTATTATAATAAAAAATAAAAAAATAACAAATATATATAATTTTCTAAGTCAGAGAGTGAAGAGGTGAGCACAGAATCACGTCTGAGGAGAGGGTCCCTGTTGGCAACTGCTCTATGGAGTGGAAGCCCCAGACCCTGACAGGAAACCTGCCCACAACCTACACCTGCAGCTGCTCCTGGGGCTTAAGGACAGAACTGGTGACTAGTGTGCACCCCCTGCTGGTCCAGATCCCCTTCTACAGTGAGGTTTGTGTCTGGGCTCACACTGATGTCCCCTCACTNCCCTTCTACAGTGAGGTTTGTGTCTGGGCTCACAGTAATACACGGCCGTGTCGTCGGCTCTCAGGCTATTCATCTGCAGATAGAGCGTGTTCTTGCCATTGTCCCTGGAGATGGTGAATCGGCTCTTCACGGAGTCTGCGTAGCTTGTGCTACTTCCATCATCGTAAATGCCTGCGACCCCCTGGAGCCCCTTCCCTGGAGCCTGGGGGACCCAGTACATCCAGTAGCTACTGAAGGTGAATCCAGAGGCTGCACAGGAGAGTCTCAGGGACCCCCCAGGCTTCACCAGGTCTCCTCCAGACTCCACCAGCTGCACCTCACACTGGACACCTGCAGACACAAGACATCCTGGTCAGGAAACTGTCACACACCCNGGAGAGTCTCAGGGACCCCCCAGGCTTCACCAGGTCTCCTCCAGACTCCACCAGCTGCACCTCACACTGGACCCCTGCAGACACAAGACATCCTGGTCAGGTAGCTGTCACACACCACCTGTTTGTCTCCCTCAGATTCACTCCCATACTCCATGTCTCTTGTTCAGCATGAGTTACCTTTTAAAAGAGCAA
>NW_023203050.1:0-572 GCF_002007445.2 Ailuropoda melanoleuca
TCCCTCCCCTTTCCGTTTATCTTCTGATATCTCTGCGTGGATTCACGGCTCCCTGCTTAGTACCTCAATACCGCTGGAGATGTTTGTAGAGATCCAGATGTATCTTCCTACATCTCAGGCTGAATTCGTGGGTGTTCAGGATAGTCTGGTAGGTATCCAGCTCGATTCAGGGGACCAGCTGCAAAAAGGGTCCCCTACTCCCCTGCCATCTTTTCCCCCTCTATTTCTGCATCTCTTACTATACTGGCTTACACGGGAAAGCCACCACCAAACTACTTAGTGATGTTTTTACCCCTCTCACCAGACTTTTCTCATTGCTTTGGTAAATGCTTTATCCCTAGCTCTCCTGTGAAGCAAAGTGACACGATGGCTTTTCTGGCTTTATGTCCCTATGGACATAATCATTTCTCTACATCTTTTAACCCCTTTTTCCATTGTCTGGCACAGTAACGCTGTTATTTCTATTNTTATTTCTATTTCATTTAGTAATGACCATGATCTTTTTCATGGTTCTGGAGGCCATCCTAGCTGTGTGTACCACTTTCAAAGGTCTTTGTCAGAGTGTTAATGCT
>NW_023203052.1:0-1678 GCF_002007445.2 Ailuropoda melanoleuca
AAAAGACAGAAGTTGTACCCACGGTTGAAGAATTACATCTAATCTGTAATTTGTGTCTTACAATATTATTGTCTATGACAAAATAAAAGCTATGCTGCATCAAAATTGTAAAACATTGGGGGGAAGGAGTTAAGATAGTGGAGTAGTAGGGGGACCGTGAGCTTTCCTCATCCCTCAAACAGCTAGAGCAACATCAAATAATTTTGAACAACTAGGAAATCAGTCTCAGGATTAAGAAAACAAGCTGCACAACTGGAGGAAGAGAATGTGGCAGATGCAAGATTCAGAGACATGAACTGGGGGAGAGAAAAACCATGGTACCATGGAAGGGAGGGAGCCCTTTTCATGGAGTGAAGTCAGGGAGAGAGGGAGACAGTGGGGGAGAGAGCAGCTCTTAGTGTATGTGCAAGATGCCATGGTGTGGGATCCCCTGGGTCCGACTGGGAGAGAACGTTCCCCTTCCTGGAGTACATTTGGAAGAGGGTATATTGTCTCTCCAAGGACAAAAGGCCCACTGGGCACCACAGAGAAGCCCTTCAACAGCAGGGGACAGAGGTCTGCCCAGGCGGCAGATAACCTATTTGCAGCATTTTGCTATGCTTCATCATAGACTCCAGGCACCTGTATGGCCACGCAACTGTTTTTCTGGGACAGAACAGTGCCAGGTGCAGTGCTGCAAGGTACTCCTCCAGGGGAGGGGAATGGGTCTGCACCCTGCTAGGTCCTTTAAGACTTGGAGTTTTGAGAGATGCATGGGTGGCTCAGTTGGTTAAGCATCCAAATCTTGATTTCAACTCAGGTCATGATCTTAGGTGCTGGGATCAAGCCCTGCATCCGGCTCCATGTTCAGCAGACAGTCTGCTTGAGATTCTCTCTTCCTCTCCCTCTGCCCTTCCTGCTCATTCTCTCTCTCTCTCTCTCTATGCCTCTCTAGAATAAATAAATAAATGTTAAAAAAATTATTTGGAATTTTGAATCCTAACTGCCAGCCAAAGGTAAAACACAGGAGAACTGTGGTGCTGGCAGTGCCAACGGCCCAGGCACAGACAGGTTGAGGGCAGGGATCTGACTATAGCCCGGGACACAGGAGGGGAGAGAGTTCGCTTTTCTGTGAGGGCCTCCAAGCACTGGCAGCCAGGAGTTTCCCTCCCTAGGTATGAAAGGACAGGGTGATGCCATCTTCTGCCATCCCTCCTCCCTCCACTCACCCCACCCACCCTCACTCACCAGCAGGGTCATATTTCAGAGAGAAATACAGCACCTCCAGTGGAGGCTGGAGTCACTTACACCAGACGCTCACCCTCTCTGAGCCTGGCAGGAGCATCTTTACTAGGGCAGGTCTGACTGTAAGCCAGCATAGTGGGCCTCTCCCTCAGAAGACCAACAAAGGCCATCACATGTACCAAATCTGCTNACTGCTGATCAAAGAGTGCTCCAGAGTGTCAGCTCCAGTTTTGGATTTCTTTTCTTTTCCTTTTTTAAAAATTTTCATTTAGTTATTTATTTATTTATTTATTTATTTATTTATTTAGTAATCAGGCTTATAGTTTTTTGTTCAATTGTTGATTTGTTTCCTTTTCTCATTTTTTGGATCAGGCTTTTTTTCCCCCTTTTCTTTTCCTTTTTCCTTCTTTCTTTCTTTTTCTCTGGAATCAGGCTTACAGTTTTTTGTTTGTTT
>NW_023203053.1:0-15699 GCF_002007445.2 Ailuropoda melanoleuca
ATCGGAATCTGGGGATGTACTGTATGGTGATTAACATAATATAATAAAATTAAATTAAAAAAAAAGAAATTGTAAATAAAGGGTTTTTTTTCTTTCTTTGCCCTGAAAACCAAAGTTTTTGTGTTTTGTCTTATCAGGTCTTTGATTACTTAAGAGAACTAAAACTTCTCAATATTAAAGAAACTAAGTTTGCGAACAAATATAACCTTCTGTGGAATCTCTTACTGCCAGCTTGGTTAAATAGATAATAAAAATTAAGTTTCATAATGATCTGTAATCCTTTTTAGGTGTGTGCTTTAGAACTTTCTGAGGATTTTAACAAACTTCCCAAAATTTGAATTGTAAATGAAATATTTATTACTTGTTTGTTATGTTAAATAACATGAGAAGCATTATCAAACACAATGATGATAAATCTTCTCAGATTGTATTGTATGAGTACATGCTGTAAGTGTTCTAGAAATTTAAAGAAATTCCTGAAGTTTCATTGCTTTCTATGAAGTCAGTTTTACAAATAACCAGTTTCTCACCTCATTAAGGTATGTTATGAATATATGTAGCCAGCCTTGCCCCCTTTCCAAGCTCCTGACTGAAGGGTGGGGCAGAGTGAAGGTGAAGGAGAGAGTGTCTGGAGTATGAGCTGCATGTGTCTCTCTGATTACATTCCACAAATAAAAGAGAAATTGTTTTCTCATTATTCACTTTTTGGAATTATCCACTATCTTTCAATTACTCTATTCCCTCAAGTTTCAGCGATCATTATCCCTTACTAAGACATGACTGCCTACTGAGTATGGCTCAGGGGTTAGCAGCAGGAGCCTTCTCAAACTTGGTACAAATCTTAGCTTCACTATTAAATTTGCACAAATTACTTCACTGCATGTTACACCTCTCTGAAACTTAGTTTCAACTTTTGTAAAATAAGCATAATAATATTCAACTCATACAACTTCTCTAGTAGGTAGGTGATTATGGAAAGTGTTTGGAACAAAGTATAGGGCATACTATTCAACACATGGAGCTATTATTCTTTTTTAAAGATTTTATTTATTTATTTGACAGAGAGAGACACAGCAAGAGAGGGAACACAAGCAGGGGGAGTGGTAGAGGGAGAAGCAGGCTCCCAGCAGAACAGGGAGCCTGATGCAGGGCTTGATCCCAGGACCCTGGGATCATGCCCTGGGTCAAAGGCAGATGCTTAATGACCGAGCCACCCAGGCGCCCCCACATGGAGCTATTATTATCATGATTATTTTGTGGGCATCAGAGATATAAAGAAATGACACATAAAAGAGATGTTATTTTCCCTTAGGAAGTTTTTAAATCTCATCAATGAGGCAGGAGAAATACATGGAGAGAAGAAGGACATGGAAACTTAAAGTCTTATCTGAGCCCTAATACTCAATTTATTCTCCAAAATCCAAGCCCTGTTTTATATTTTTAGCAAATTTCTATGCTCTAATAAGATATTTTCTTCTTCTGCCATTCATCATCCTTATGCCTCACTGGCTCACATATACCACACATCCACCCCAGCCTTTCATTTAAGAAGCTTTGACTGGAGAATTCTTGGTATAACAAAAATTTGAGAGTTCATTGTGTACATTTCCCTGTTTCTGGGCAGGAGCCCATTCGAGGCACTCCACACCCAAGTAAGACATCCATGCTCAGGGCCAGAGAGCCTGCACCCTCCCATCTTCCCCATCACCCTCTAGTCTCAGAAAAATGTTCCTCATGTTCAATGTCAATGTGTTTTCCTTTAATATTGGCCTCTCTTTATGACTCATTCTGTTTGAGGATGAGGTACTGAAACCCTCAAAGGATAAAGAACACTAAAAAATGCCCACCTGGTAATATTGTTCTTTTGCCTATCACTCCATGTCTCTGGAAGTATAGGTCTCATATAGTTTATTATTAACCTGTCAAAAATCATCAAAAGATCCCTTAAAAAGCATTAATTTGGTCCCTACCAGGGTATAACCCCTTAAGCAGTCATCTGGTCTCTCGTTAAAGCTTTTGAAAGATGAAACTATCTTAATATCCATGACAGAGAGTTAAGAACTCCTATTTCATCCCACAACCTCCATAGCCTCCTCAATTGGTATATCACATTATAACACATTTGATTAAGGGACAGTACCAACCAGAGGTGAGGGATGACAACTATGACCTTCCCAGTCCAATGCAGGCCATCATATGAAGTAGGGGAAACAGAATTGTCAGCAGTGCAGACCCACACAGTGCTTGCCCCAGAGGAGCCCCTGAGGACCAGGCAGTCCCTGGCATGGGCACAACAGGAATTTTCCCACATGGGCAGAGTGCCAAAACCTTCCGTAGTTACTGGAATGGGAAGCCTGGAAACAGGGCAACCAGGGCCCATACTTCTCCCTGTTTCCCAAATTCAACTTCCCCAGCCTAGGCCCCTCCTCTTGTGCTCCCAATACCAAGATTTTCACACCTTCCATAGTGCTCATCTGAGACCAGACGTCTATCATGGATTACCTAAAGCCAGAGATTCTCAAACCTCAAAGACCATACAAATCACTTGGGAGCCATATAAAAATGATGATTCTGATTCAGTAGGTCTGGGTGGGCCTGAGACTCTGCTTTCCTAACGAGCTCCCAGGTGACACCCTAGTTGCAGATCCATGGACCACACTATGAAGAGCAAGATCTACATGACTGTAATAGTTGCTACAACTGTCTCCCAGGAAGAGTCTACCTGTTCACGTCCTTCTGTCTGTCTATCCTCCAGATGGCAACAAGAATCATATCTCGTCCTTTCCTGATTCAGAAATCTCTCTCCATGGCACAATACACAACACAAACCTGGCTCATAAATTCCCTTCAAATGTGGAAACATATCCCTCACAAGAGTCTCATTCTTTCATGACTCTTAAAGTTCTGTGTAGCCTCGATTTCCTGTCCCACTTCTCTGCTGACTCACCTGTCCCTTTTATTTCCCAAAATTGCTCCATAGCCATCATCCTCCAAGAAATGTCTCTTGACTAATACTTCTCTCTCAGGTTCTACTCATACCTTCCCTTCCAGAATAATGATGCCTCAATCCCTATCCAGTTAGTAATTCTTATTTCAGTCCATGTTTTCCCCATGTGAGGTGTAAATTCTCTCTCCCCAAAGAATCTTAGATGTTCTCACAAGGTTTTTACACCAGTCCCTCAAAGAAGCATCTAAAGGAGTAGCTAAGTATGTGGTAATGCCTTTAGCAGGCTTACATGGAGCCACCTACTTCCTGTTGGGAAGATGAGAAATTCAGCAAGTAAGAAAGCATCTCTGTTCCATCCTTCCAGGGCAAGCCCCATGCATAAATGCAATAGAAAAACACTGGCCATTCTATGCAAGCATAAAACTCTGACATCTTTGTTGGTGTTTTGGAATGTTGGTGAGGTTCAGTGAGGTGGAGTCCAGAGCCAAGGACCAAGAAAGAATTCTTGAGGCGTCTTTGGTGCAAAATGGTGATTTATTAAAGCATAGAGACAGGACCCATGGGCAGAAAGTGTTGCTGCCTTAAGTTGTAAGGGGTGGCTGGTTATATATACTATCCTGTTAGGGGAGGTAAGGAAAAAGGGAGGTTTCAAAAGGATTTTCATATGTTAAAGAAGACTCACAGGATGCCAGAAGCCTGGCCATTGTCAAGTTAAGGTTGTTTTTCCCCCTAGCAAGGCATTAACATGAAGATAGTTGGGAACTTCCTGGAGGAACATCACATATCCCACCCAGGAGTGGGGGGTAGGGGAGATTGCAGGGTGTAGAATTATTCTTTGTCTTCAGCTAGCCTTCTGTTCCCTCATCATCTTCAAACTGATGCCAGGTGTGCCTACACTGGATCCAGTTTCATCTTCAGGGATTCCCTGGAATCCAGTAGAGATGGTTGGGTCTTCTACCAATTTCACTCCTTCCAGCCCCTCCCCACATCCCATGGGAAGAGATAGAGAAGGACCAGTGGAGGTCATGTCAGGCATTCTCCTGCCCCAGGGCTGTATTGTCCTGTGGCTCTTTGAATGAACAACACTGTTCTTACTGTTGGATCTAGAGGAAATGTAGAAGCTGCTCCTTGTCCTCAGCAAGACTCCATGGGGATGGAGCAGACAGGACAGTCACCAGAACTCAGGCACAGCTGCACAGGGCAAAACTACAAGTGCCTGGGCACGGTTCTAGATGTTGCTTACAGACAGTCCTGGATGTAGGGGGAGGAGGCAAGATGGTGGAGGAATAGGGGACCCTGTTTTGACTGGTCCCCTGAATTTAGGTGGATATCTACCAAACCCATGAAATCAGCCTGAGATATAAGAATGGGCAGAAACTGAAAGAATATGTGACCACCAAGCCAGCCCTGCAAGACATATTAAGGGGGATTCTATAAAAGAAGAAAGACCCCAAGAGTAATATACACCAGAAATTAACAGAGACAATCTATAGAAACAGGGACTGTACAGAAAATATGATGGCACTAAATACATATCTTTCAGTACTTACTCTCAACGTCAACGTCCTAAGTGCTCCCATGAAATGGCACAGGGTTGTGGATGGGATGCAAAGACAAGATCCATCTATATGCTGTCTACAAGAGACTCATTTTGAACCTAAATGTTTCAGTTTCCAGACTGAAAGTGAGGGGATGTAGAACCATTTATCATGTCAACAGACCTAAAAAGAAAGCTGGGTTAGCAATTCTCATATCAGACAAATTATATTTTAACCCAAAGACTGTAGTAAGAGATGTAGAGGGACACTATATGATACTTAAAGGGCCTATCCAACAAGAAAATCTAATAATTGTAAGTAGCTATGCCCCCAACATGGGAGCAGCCAACTACATAAACCAGCTGTTAACCAAAATAAGGAATCATATTGATAAAAATACATTAATAGTAGCAGATCTTAACACTCTACTCTCAGCAATAGACAGGTCATCTAAGCAGAAGATTAACAAAGGAACAAGAGCTTTGAATGACATATTGGACAAGATGGACTTCATAGATATATACAGAACATTCCACCCTAAAACAACAGAATATCCATTCCTTTCGAATGCACATGGAAATTTCTCCAGAATAGACCATATAATGGGGAACAAGTCAGATCTCAACTGATACAAAAAGATTGGGATTATTCCCTGAATGTTATCAGACCACAATGCCTTGAAACTAGAACTCAATCACAAGAAAAAAATTGGAAGGAATTCAAACACTTGGAAGTTAAAGAGCATTCTGCTAAAAAATAATTGGGTCAACCAGGAAATTAAAGACGATCTTAAACAATTCATGGAAACTAATGAGAATGAAAGCACATCCGTCTAAAACCTATGGGATACTGCAAAGGTGGTCCTGAGAGAAATGCATATCCATCCAAGCCTCTCTCATAAAATTAGAAAAATCCCAAATGCACAAACTAAACTTACACCTAAACGAGGTGGAGAAAGACTAGCAAATAAAACCTAAACCAAGCAGGAGAAGAGAAATAATAAAGATCAGCATGAAGATCAATGAAATAGAAACCAGAAAAAGCAGTAGAATAGATCAATGAAACTAGAAGCTGGTTCTTTGAAAGAATTAATAAGATCGATAAACCTCTGGCCAGACTTATCCAAAAGAAAAGAGAAAGGAGCCAAATTAATAAAATCATGAATGAAAGGGAAAAGGTCATGACTAACACCAAGGAAATAGAAACAATTATTAGAAATTATTACCAGCAACTATATGCCAACAACTTAAGCAACCTGGATGAAACAGATGGCTTCCTGGAAACTTAAAAATTACCAAGACTGAAACAGGAATACACAATTTGAATAAATGAATAACCGGTAACAAAATTGAAGCAGTAATCAAAAACCCCCCCCCCCCCAAAAAAAAAAAAACAGAATCCAGAGCCAGATGGCTTCCCAGGGGAATTCTACCAAACATTTAAAGAAGGAATAATACCTATTCTCCTGAAGCTGTTTCAAAAAATAGAAACAGAAGGGAAACTTCCAAACTCATTCTATGAGGCCAGATATATCCTGATCCCAAAACCAGGCAAAGACCCCATCAAAAAGGAAAATTACAGACCAATATCCCTGATGTACATGGATGCCAAAATACTTAACAAGATCCTAGCCAATAGGATCCAACAGTACATTAAAAGGATTATTCACCACAACCAAGTCGGATTTATTCCTGAGATGCAAAGGTGGTTCAACATTCGCAAATCAATCAATGTGATCGAGCACATTAACAGAAGAAAAGACAAGAACCATATGATCCTCTCAATCGATGCAAAAAAAAAAAGCATTTGATAAAATAAAGCATCCTTTCCTGATTAAAACTCTTCAGAGTGTAGGGATAGAGGGAACATTCCTTAATATCATAAAAGCCATCTACAAAAAGCCCACAGACAAAATCATTCTCAATGGGAAAAAAAACTGAGTGCTTTTCCCTTAATCAGGCACACAACAGGGATGCCCACTCTCAACAAAATTGTTCAACACAGTGCTAGAAGTCCTAGCCTCAGCAATCAGGCAACAAAAAGAAATAAAATGTATCCAAATTGACAAAGAAGAAGTCAAACTCTCTCTCTTCACAGATGACATGATACTTTATGTAGAAAACCCAAGACACTCCACCCCCAAATTACTAGAAATCATACAGCAATTCAGCAAAGTGGCAGGATACGAAATCAATGCACAGAAATCAGTCACTTTTCTATACACTAACAATGTAACTGTAGAAAGAGAAGTTAAGGAATCAATTCCTTTTACAGTAACACCAAAAACCATAAGACACCTAGGAATAAACCTAACCAAAGAGGTAAAGGATCTATACTCTAGAAACTGTAGAACACTTATGAAAGAAACTGAGGAAGATACACAGAGATGGAAAAACATTCCATGCTCATGGATTGGAAGAATAAACATTCTGAAAATGTCTATGCTGCCCAGAGCAATATACACGTTCAATGCAATCCCTATCAAAGCGCCATCACCTTCTTTCACAGAGCTGGAACAAACAATCCTAAAATTTGTAAGGAACCAGAAAAGACCCTGAATTGCCAAGGGAATATGAAAAAGAATACCAAAGCTGGGGGCATCACATTGCCTGACTTCAAGCTATATTACAAAGGTGTGATCACCAAGACAGCATGGTATTGGCACAAAAACAGACACATAGATCAATGGAACAAAATAGAGATTCCAGAGATGGACACTCAACACTCAATGAACAAATAATCCAGTCAAAAAATGGCAGAAGCCATGCATAGACACTCCTCCAAAGAAGACATCCAAATGGCTAACAGACACATGAAAAAATGCTCAATATCACTAGCCATCAGGGAAATACAAATCAAAATAACAATTAGTTACCACCTTACACCAGTTAGAATGGCAAAAATTAAGAAAATGGGAAACATCAAATGTTGGCAAGGATGTGGAGAAAGGGGAACCCTCTTACACTGTTGGTGGGAACGTAAGCTGTCATGGCCACTCTGGAAAACAGAATGGAGGTTCCTCAAGATGTTAAGAGCTACCCTACGACCCAGCAATTGCACTTCTAGGTATTTACCCAAAGATACAGACATAGTGAAAAGAAGGGTCACATGCACCCTAATGTTCATAGCAGCAATGTTCACAAGAGCCAAACTGTGGAAGGAGCTGAGATGTCCTTCAGCAGATGAATGGATAAAGAAGATGTGGTTTATATATACAATGGAATATTAGCCACCAGAAATTATGAATACCCACCATTTGCATTGACATGGATGGAACTGGAAGGGATTATGCTGTATAAAATAAGTCAAGCAGAGAAAGACACTTATCATATGGTTTCACTTATATGTGGAACATAAGGAATAGCATGGAGAACATTAGGAGAAGGAAGGGCAAAATGAAGGGGGGGAAATCAGAGGGGGAGACAAACCACGAGAGACAATGGACTCTGGGAAACATACAGGGTTTCAGAGGGGAGGGGATGGGGGTATGGGTTGGCCTAGTGATGGGTATTAAGGAGGGCACATATTGCATGGAGCACTGGGTATTAGATGCAAACAATGAATCACGGAACACTATACCAAAAACCAATGAGATACTCTACAGTGGCTTCTGAGCATAAAAAAGAGAAAAAAAAAAGCGCACTGAGTTCTGCAGTCAAGTCCACATAGGACTACAATTGATTTAGAGCCTACACTAGCAAATTCCAGCTCATACTTATATTTATCCAGTATATTACCTGATAAGATCTTCATACTCAAACTACATGCTCAAGCTTTTTCTCTTTGACTTGAATACATTGCTTGTATCCATATTAGACACTGAATAACTTTTGAAAATAACAGATTGGTATATCTGCATTATTTCTGTTTCCTTATATAGAAACTCCAAATATTTGAGGCTATACCATAATAAGTTTTTTCTATAGTAACCCAAACATTTAGTATAATGTTCCATAGAACTGATATTTTCTTACAACTGTGAAAATAAATAGAAATTTTCTAAAAAAAAATTGTTCTGGAAAGAGAGAAATGCTGTTTGTCAAGGAAATCTCCCAGATGATAGTTTTAGAGGAGTAGCACAGTACTAGCCTGAAGGAAAGCAGAATATTCTGTACCAAAGAAATGTGCAAGGCTCAATTCAATTTAATATGAATTTATTTAATACCCATTATATGCATGGCCCCCAGCTGGATGCTCTGGGGGAGTGAACAAGATACACTCCTTACCTATAGTCTATAATTAAGAAAATAACAACAACAACAAATAACGACACATAAATAACTGTGATATTCTATTTTTTACTTCATCTTTATTGAGGTATAATTGATGTATACAATTGTAAGATATTTAAAGTATACATTATGGTGATTTGATAAACATATACATTGTGAAATGATTCTCTCTGATTTCCCCAATGTGAAATCATTAATGATGGTATTTTAATCTAAAAGTTTCATTCAATGAAGGTAAGTGTTCAAAGGGCACCATTGTTTCCCTCCCTTCATCTTTATCTGTGGGGGGTTTCCACTGGAGCTTTCGTTTTTAATATGTTCCTTGGACCAGCAGCATCAGCACCACCTGGGAAGTTGTTAGAAGTACAAGTTCTGGGCCCCACCCAAACCACCTGAATTCCAAACACTGGGGATGGGAGCCTGGTAACCTGTGTTTTCATAAGCCCTCCTGGTGAGGTGACACCAGCTGAAGGTTGAGCATCACTTAACAAAGAACTATTCCTGGCCTCTATCCACCCCTCCCTCTCTCACTTTGACTTTGATTAATGGGTTGAAGAGATAACACTGAGCATGCCCAGTGCAGCCCCTTCCAGTTTTTTGTGATTTATTTTTCTTTCTTTCTCTTTCTTTCTTTCTTTCTTTCTTTCTTTCTTTCTTTCTTTCTTCTTTCTTTCTTTCTTTCTTTCTCTTTCTTCATCAAGAACCAACATGCTCATCAGACACATGCAGTCAAACCTGTTCATACAGAGGAAAAGCTAGCAAAAGAAGATCCTCTCCTATGTTGGAGGCATGAGGTGCTCAGCACTACTTGTGATGAGGGGTAATTCTGTCTAATTTAGTGATATGGGATTAGCAAGCCATTTGGGCATGGTTCTAAAGCTGACAATTTAATCATCTGTCTATATGTCATGATTATCAATTGGTTCCAAACATAGCAGGGGAAATGGGATGGTATTTATTGGACCTCTACAACTCCAACAATGGGTTGTAGTGAAAAGTGGGCAGGATGCAGGTACAGATCATGTGCAGCAAGAGACCTAGTTGAGAGAATATAGGACAGAAGGATCAGAGGTAATCCTAAAATTTTTTAAGGGAATGGAACTTGAGAAACAATCAGTTATGACTTGGATTGCTCAAGGTCACATTGGTAGTTAGTGTTGGAAACAAGACCAGAACGCAGGACACATAGCTCACAGCTGTGCACTTTCTGAGCAGGTGGAGCAAAGCTGACAACAGTACAGTAACTTTAAAGTCCAGGAATGCAGACCTCGCCAAGTAAAAGAACCAGCCCCAGGGATTTTCAGCATCAGCAGTGGGTTCAAAGCCAAAGTACTCTGTGCTCAGAGGAAACTCCAGCTCCAATCCACCTGTCCATGCTCTGTTGCCCCCTCAGATAGCCAAGGGTCAAGCTACAGAGCCTGCTCTGTGTGTTCTGAACACTGCTTCCTTTCCCTGTGCTTTTCCTTCTGGTGTTCTCTCAGCCTCCAATCTCTCCCTGCCACACACATGTGGCAAAATCCTATTCCTGAAGAGAGCTAACTCAAATGCCATTCCTCTACAAAGTCTTCTCTGATTTCACTAATCAACCCTTACCACTATGCCAGCCACAAATGATCATCCTTCACTTGAGTTCCCAAGATAATTGATTTATATATTATTTATGACAATGCTTTGTACTTTGTGTTACAGCTGTGCTTTACCCCTTATATTAGAATATCAGCTTCTTAAGAGCAGGGGCATTATTTTATCTTTTTTTTAAAATGACTTTATTTATTAATTTGAGAGAGAGAGAGAGAGAGAGCACAAGATAGGGAGGGGCAGAGGGAGAGGAGAAGCAGATTCCCCCCTGAGCAGGGAGCCCAAAGCAGGGCTTGATCCCAGGACCCTGAGATCATGACATGTACCAAAGGCACATGTTTATCCAACTGAGCCACCCAGGTGCCTCTTTATATTTTTTTTTGTATTCTTCTAGGTTCTTTTGTTTTTGTTTTTTTTTTCACTAAAGTGTATTGAACATATATACTTCTTATATTACTCTAAGGTATACAATACAATGATTCAAGAATTCCAAATATTTCTCAGGGCTCATCAAGATTAGTGTAATCTTAATTCCTTTTATTTAAATCACCCATTCCCCTACCCATCTCCCCTTTGGCAACCACCAGTTTGTTCCATGTATTTAGAATCCAGGGTGTTTTTTGTTTGTCTCTCTTTTTCCTTTTTATTTATTTATTTATTTTAATTCTTAAATTCTACATAAGAGTGAGTACATGTGGCATTTGTTTTTCTCAGACTGACATATTTCAATTAGCATTACACCCACCGGGTCCATCCATGTTGTTGCAAATGGCAAGATTCCATCCTTCTTGATGGCTGAGTAACGGTCCATTTTTTATACATATATCTATTCATCTAATGATGGATACTAGGGTTGCTTCCACATCCTGGCTATTGTAAATAATGCTTCAATAAACATAGGAGTGCATGTAACTTTTCAAATTCATGTAACTAAAATGCTTTCACCAGAAAACTATAAACAAAAAGGGCAACCTGGTGAATGGAAGAAGATATCTGCAAATGATATATCAATACAGGGTTAATACTGATAATACATAAAGATCTTGTATAACTCAATACCAAAAACAAAACAAAACAAAGAATCCAATTAAAAAATGAGCAGAGATGTGAATAGATATTTTTCCAAAGAAGATATATGAATGCCAACAGACACATGAAAAATGCTTAGTATCTCTAATCATCTGGGAAATACAAATAAAATTGCAATCAGATGACACTTTATACCTGTCAGGATGGCTAAAATAAAAAAACAATAAATACATGTATTGGCAAAGATATGGAGAAAAAGGAGCCCTCATGTACTGTTGGTGAAATGTCAATTGATGCAACCATTATGGAAAACAGTATAGATATTCTTTAAAAACTTTAAAGCAGTATTAACATATGATCTAGTAGATCTGTTACTGGATATTTTCTTAGGTAATCTCTACAGCCAATGTGGGGCTTAAACTCAACATCCTGAGATCAAGAGTCATGTTCTACTGACTGAGCCAGCTAGGCACCTCCTTCACTAGTAGATATTTAACCAAACGAAAGGAAAACACATTTTCAAGTATCTTTTAATATTAATTTTGTAAAAGCCAGTAAGCAGCTATAGACACAATTGAAAATAGAAGGTAAAAGAGAGAGAGAGAAAGCACAAAAACACATCTTTCACCATAAATAAAGAGTTCATTAGTACACCCCAACCAATATCTCATAGGAGCCCTAGATTTCCATGTGATCAAGAGTACTTCCCATTATTCTGTAGGGGAACCAGTCTCCATTCCCTTGTGATGATGTCAAGCCAAATATGCATTGACACTGCTGAGTTCAAGGCCTACAGTTGGGGCCCTTAAGTGCAGTTAAGTGACCAGGCTTTGCTGGATCCCATAGCTGAAGTAGATAGCAAACCCAAGCAGCATCCAGACACCAAGTCGGGCCCAGTTGCCAGCTGTCATCTGCATCATAAGGCAAACATTCACAAAGATGCTCAGAAGTGGGAGGAGAGGCAGAGCTGGAACCTTAAAGGAAAGGGGAGTGGAGCTCTGTGGCTGTCTCCAGATGACCACAGTGACCCCAGTGATGAGCACCAGGAGCAGCACGACCACTGTGATGGGACCTGGGTCTCCAGAAAGCAGACCTGGCCAGTGGGCCAGCACCAGGCAGAGGAGAGTCAGCAGCAGAGAAAGCAGTGAGGAGCAAACATAGACAACCCGGCCAGAGAGTGGAGTGGGGGTGGGGCTGCCTGGAAAAAATAGTCCCTGTAGAGTGAGCTTCTCTGCTGCAGGTCTGTTCTCCTCCTGCACCTGTGCTTCATTTCCTGTTCTCTCAGGCTGATACCTGACAATGAGAACACAAAAAGCTACCAGGGAATAAGATATCAGGGTGCCAATTGACCTCAGGTCCAGAAGATCAGTGAGTCCAAAGAAGAATACCATGATTGTTGCAATAATGATAAAGATCACAGTGACCACGATGCGGCCATATGTGCCAGTATAGATCCTGGCAAAAACAGGGAACAGGAGACCATCCTGTGCCATCATGTATATCACCAGACGTATGGAGAATGCAAAGCTTCAAAAGGTGCCAACGAAAATACTACAGAAAATTGCAAAAGCTACATCGTAGTAGGCAGGGACCCAGCCAATATGGAGAAATATCTCAGGAAAGGTGCTCCCAGGTCGAAGCTGGTAGTAAGGCACCATGAGTGTAAGTGCCGCTGAGACACCAAAATACACCAAAAAGCAGATGAGCAGTGAAACCACAATGGCCATGGGGATGGAATGCTGGGGATTGTGTGATTCTTTGACTCTGGTAACAATAATGCTGAAACCTATAAATGTATAGAAACAGGAAGCTGATCCTCGGAGAAGCCCCTGGAAGCCAAAAGGCATAAATCCTCCAGAGCCCAGAAGGCCCAAGCGAGAAGTGCCATTGAGTCCAGCCTGTACGTAGTCCTCTTCTGTGAGGTTCCAGTTGTGTAGGTCCCACTTAATGAAGCCAGAGATGATGACAAAACTGAGAACCAAAAGCTTCACCAATGTGAACACTTTCAAAATTCTGGAGAATACATGCCAACCCAAAAATCGTAATTCCACGAACAAAAGCAGAAAGATGACAAAAAAAAGTACCCTAGATTGTCTGCAAAGACTTGGGGAACATTCTGTGAGATGCTCTCATGCAGGGTCTCAGAGATCCGGTTCCCAATCAGAATGCCAAAAGCCAAGGTCCAGGCCTGGACCACAACGAATGCATCAACAACAAAGGAGAGGATGAGGTTCCAGCCAGTGATGAAAGCCCCGAGTTCGCCTACAGTGACATAGGTGTAGAGATATGCAGAGCCAGAATGGGGAACCCGGGCACTAAACTCTGCATAGCACAGCCCAGCCAATAATGAAGTTAGGCTGGCCACCAAAAAGCACATCACAATGGATGGTCCTGCTTGATTACTGGCCACCTCATTAGCCTGGAAATACACACCAACATCCACTGTGCGGCCCACACCCAGCGCCACTAAATCCAGAGTGTGCAGTTTTATGCCAGTTTCATACTCAAACACTCTTTTCTCCAGTGGACGTCTGCATACCAGCTTTTGACCAAATCTGCGAAGTGCCTGACGCAGCATTCTAGCTGGAATTCAAGAAGATTTTTAAGAATCAGAGAGCTGTAGCAAGCCCAGGGAGCCAAGAGTGTTGGATCTGGTTCAGTGAGTCTGTTAAGCCAAGTTAGGTTGGGGCTGCTAAGGTCCATTGCTTAGGTTTCAAAGCTGTTGCTTCATATTTCGTCTGGTACATGTTATCCTTCCATAATGCCTAGGAAGACAATAAATATTTACTGAACAATGATGTTCAACCAAACAACCAAAATTCAAACGTCACATGTAACTTATTTCAGCCCAAGTATCACAGAAACTGGGACCAAAAGACAGCATAGCAAAATCAATCTTGTTTCCCATCCAGAAAAGTACCAAATACCTCCAAACATTCTGCTTTTTTTTTTCAGTAGGCTCAATGCCCAGCATGGAGTCAAACATGGGGCCTGAACTCACAACCTCGTGATCAAGACCTGAGGCGATATTAAGAGTCAGACTCTCAAGCCTGAGCCATCCAGGCACCCCAACATTCTCTTTTTTTACACACCACAAGACATAATCCCATTTGAGTTCAAGAGTCAAGTAACTTTATGTACTAATTAAGGAGTAAGACAAAGCAGGGCATGAATGTTTGTGCAATAATTCACATGCAGGATGTGTGTGCAGTGCATGAGCATGAGTTATGACACATTAATACATGGACTACAGGGCCTTGTTGCAATTACACACCAATTTCTAATATATCAAGAGAATTTAAAATACAAATATTGGTCTCTTCGTCTTAAAACTCTTAGATAAAATATCTGCTACCCAAGGTTATATGTCACGTTGGCCCCCTTTCTCATTATGCATCATCCATTCAGCTGTACTGATGGCCAAGAATGCATAGTCCACCCCTTCCCTTCACCCACCTAGGCCCACAGGGGCACTGTGAACAGAGAGGAAGAGGGAGAAAGGGGCAGGGTCTTCATAACCAACTGAGAGAAGGAGAGAATCAAGCTGTCTGGGAAGGAAACCCTGGAGAAATGGGGTAGCAGCCAACTCAGGGTCCATGACTGAGAATGGAGAGGAGCCAGGATGGTGGTTTTGTGAGTTCTGACATTCACTAAAGCTCACCCAAAGCACCCAGGAAAAATTCACCACCATTTTTATGTCAACAGCTATGAGAGTATGATGGGTAGGGAGAAAAGAAATGAGTCACCTAGCTCAGTAGCTCACAACCAAAACAGTTCCTTCTGTCTCCTCCCTCTGTGCATTCCAGGAGAGAAGGTGAGCACACTTCTGCAGACTGTTTCCTCACTGGCCACACTGTGCTCTATACACACCCTGCACCATCTGTGATGTCAGCTGCCAGGGGCCTGGATATTCTGCCCTGCTCTGTGAGCTTGTATTAAACCCTCACTTATAACTCCCTATGAATTTTTCACAAGAAGTTATTTTTAACTCACTCAAACTGTTGTCTGAATGTTTAGCTAATAAAGGAATTTTGCATGGGGTTCCCTCTTCTCCCTCTTCCCCGCCTGCTCTTCAAATGGTCCCCTCCTCAAGGGGAGCAAGGCTTTGGATGAACAATCCTCAGCAAAGCTTTGTGGAAGGGGAGGTGGGCTGGGAGATGGGGTAACTGGGTGATGGGCATTAAGGATGGCATGTGATGTGATGAACACTGGGTGTTATATGCAATTGATGAAACATTGGATACTACATCTGAAACTAATGATGTAGTATATGTTGGCTAATTGGATTAAAATTTAAAAAAAAATCTCCCGGAGGAGGTTAAGATGGCGGAGGAGTAGGGGACCCCTTTTTCAGCCGGTCCCCTGAGTTGAGCTG
>NW_023203054.1:0-997 GCF_002007445.2 Ailuropoda melanoleuca
GGGAACAATCGAGTGCGAAAACATGCAGATCGCCTAAGGTGGTGCGAAGTGAGCCCTCCAGTGGTCGACAGACGGGAACACTCTGTTTGATAAACAACTGGTACTAAGTGAACGGCCACACAAACAGTAATTGCTGCACACATTATAGTATCATAGATAATAGAATGATTACAGAAAGCCATATTGATGAAGTAAAATCCAAGCGGTAATAAGCGAATCATTTCAAAGTGCAAGTTACCAAGGAAAAGTGCAAATGCAGGCCCCTGCCACCAAAAATCATGCAGTCCAGCTTTCCATATTTGAGAAAATTACAAAAACCAGCACATCTAGAACACAGTAACAAACACGTGCACAACGTAACCAAAGCAACAAAAACTCACATATACTCTAAGCACCACTTAATGACACTGTGCTATAACTACTANTCTATAACTACTAGCTTTCTTGATGTTGTACACTAACATAATAATAATAAACCCACCGAAAACACCTGCTTCTTAAACCGAGGAACTGATAAAAAATTCAATCCACTTCAGAATAACATCAACACACTTCCACTTAAAAACTCCCTACAAGGACTCAAAACCACAAACCCTACAACACGTTCTACTTTCAAGAAACACAAGTCAGAGTAAAGCACGGAAAAGCGCGGGAAAAAGCGAACGCAGTCCCTAACTACCACGAACGACACAGCAGAGTTTCCCCCATAAGGGAAAACCACAAAACGTCAGCACATACGGAACCGAAAGAATAAGCCTCCGCCTTGAACAATCATCTTCACGATCACAGTAGGGCCCCCACCAAGTAAACCTCAATTCTGCCCTTTGCCTGGCACCTCACCCTCAGATTAAAGCCCCTCTTAACATAGGGCCAACTTTTCTCATGCAATCTATCGGCCCCGTTCCTTCTGAAATAGAGACTTTCCTAATTATATGTCCTATGCAGCATATTTTGTATATCTGGATATTGCCAAAATCTTAGGAAATATATGCCCATT
>NW_023203055.1:0-731 GCF_002007445.2 Ailuropoda melanoleuca
GGCGGCGAGAGCGGCGGCTCCTCCTCTGGGCCGGCGGGGGCGGGCGCGCCGGGGCTGTGCACGATGAAGCAGAGCATGCAGGGCCCGCGGAAGAAGCAGTCCCGGCTCCGGGGCGCCGCCGGCTGGGGGGGCGCCTTGGCCGGGGTCCGGCGGGGTAGCCTGAGGAGAGGGCGGCGGCGGCGGCACCAGCTGCAACAGCGAGGCCTCTTCTGGCTCGGGCGGTTACGCGGCTCCTTCGAGAGAAGGTGGCCCATATAGAAGGCCCCGAGGAGGGGGACCGGGACGGGGAAGTAGGGAGGCCCGGAGAGGCGAGCTCCGGCAGCGGGGCAGGCCGCTCGCTGGCTCGGCCTCGGGCCCGCGGCGGGTCGCCCGCCCTGCGCACACACACGCACACACGGNCACACGGGCACACACGCGACGGTGGGGGGTGGGCGTCAGCTGCGGGCCGCCCGGGTGCCCGACGGGGGCTACATGCTTTGCCCCGGGAAGGCGGGAGAACGATGGGCGCGAGCTTTGGGGACGCGACGGAGGCAGCGAGCCTGCCGGCTAGGTGACCAGTCCAAGCCTGGCCCGCCGGCTCAGTCAGTCAGTGCGGCGGCGGGGGGAACGCGGGGTCCGGCTCGGACCATTTTAACTGCGGCTCCGCCGGCGGCGCGCGCGCCCGCGACACAGCTCGGAGCCGCAGGAGCGCGCGGCCCGTTCGGGGAGGGGGCGGAGCCGGCGGCGGCGGC
>NW_023203056.1:0-437 GCF_002007445.2 Ailuropoda melanoleuca
CAAGATTGTAAACCCTTGAAAATAGGCTTTGTTTTCTGTATTTTTTGAAGTTATGATATGTTTTTCAGCAAACCCTGTATATAGTGGGCCCTAAGTCAATGTATTAATAATGATGATGAAGAAAAATAAGAGGCTGAAGGAAGAAGAGAGCTCATGTGAAGAATATGTCTAGTTAGTTTCAGCTTCTCTTAATTTTTAAAAATCTTTATCTGGGAAGATACAGTATAGATTTAAAAAGGAACACATCCAAATAAAATTTCTTTAAGAAATCATTCTTAGATTCTTAGTGTGGAATGTACAAATCAAATAAACAATAGTTTGGAAACTGGAGACTTTGAAACTGCTGAAGTCAAGAAGCAGGAATCCAACAGCCACTCACTGATTATTAAGTCAATGAAGATTGTAATTCATTGAAATAACCACTAGCTCCAAGTGCC
>NW_023203056.1:454-1013 GCF_002007445.2 Ailuropoda melanoleuca
GAAAGCTTGCAAGCAGGAAGTTATTGATGTGAAACTCATTGCTTAATGTTAAATTTGCTTTTAATAACTCCTTGGCAGAATCTTACTTGCAATTATAACACAAAGCAAAATACTTTGCAGCAACATGCGAAAATATCAAGTCTGAAATTCGTTTTATTTAGAACATTCACCCCTTGCCTTGCACTTGGAATTTCCACTGATTCCTATATTCATTTATAATTTACATAATTTCCCCAGACTGTTGATAAGATTAGCTATAGATTCAGAGAATCTTAGTTTTAAAAGTAACTTTTATTAATTTTCTCAATTCAAAAGTAACATATAGTAGTAATCCACACAGCCTGTTTTAAATTCCTAACATGTACACACGGAAGCTTGGAATTTGCCATTTTTAGATAATTATCATAACATCCTGACCTTAATATAATGGCGTTTGAAATCATAAAATAGTAACGTTTGGTTGAGTGCCCAAATAGCTGTCGAGGGGAATTTCTCAACCTAAAAATAAAGAAGAGGGATGCACTGTTCCCTTTAAAGTCTCAGTCTTACCATCCTAACT
>NW_023203058.1:0-1588 GCF_002007445.2 Ailuropoda melanoleuca
CAGCAGCGTTTTCACTGGGGACCCCGATTCCACATTGGGTGTAGGGGCCTGGGGAGGTTCCAGCCCTTAGATCCAAAAAACAAAGTGTGAGGGGAAAGCACTTGAAGTCACGACGGCCTTATGGAAGTTGCAAAAGGAATCAAGGTGCTTTGGTACCGTGAGTGAAACACGACGAACACAGCACTGAGAAAGGCAATTCGGCCAAAACCCGCTTCCAACGAAATGTTTGCTCCCTGGGGAAATCCTGTCAAAACTGCTGGCGGCAATGGAACGAAAAGGCCCAAAACATGTCCGTCAGAAACATCACGTTACAGGGACCGTCTTAGCACTATCATCACCCTTCGTGAATAGGGAAACATGAGGGAAAGTGGTCGCGGAAGCCTGACGAGAGTGCCCCATAGTGGTCTCTGAGACCCCACACAGTCCAGGGAAATATCAACGATCATCATCTCTCGTGGGTAAGGGAGCATGAATGAAAATGTTCAGGATTTTCGAGGACTCAGCGCCCTTCTCATTGGTAATAAAGCAGAGCGTCCAGGGAAACACCTCCAGCGAACAGCAGCCTTTTCACTGGGGACCCCGATTCCACATTGGGTGTAGGGGCCTGGGGAGGATCCAGCCCTTAGAACCAAGAAACAAAGTGTGAGGGGAAAGCCCTTGAAGTCACGACGGCCTTATGGAAGGTGGAACAGGAATCAAGGGGCTTTGGTACCGTGAGTGAAACACGACGAACACAGCACTGAGAAACACAATTCGGCCAAAACCCGCTTCCAACGAAATGCTTGCTCCCTGGGGAAATCCTGTCAAAACTGCTGGCGGCAATGGAACGAAAAGGCCCAAAACACGTCCGTCAGAAACAACACCGTACAGGGACCGTCTTAGCACTATCATCACCCTTCGTGAATAGGGAAACATGAGGGAAAGTGGTCGCGGAAGCCTGACGAGAGTGCCCCATAGTGGTCTCTGAGACACCACACAGTCCAGGGAAATATCAACGATCATCATCTCTCGTGAGTAAGGGAGCATGAATGAAAAGGACCAGAATATTCGAGGGTCAGTGCCCTTCCTATTGTTTATAAAGCAGAGCATCTGGAAAACACCTCCAGCGAACAGCACCCTTTTCACTGGAGACCCCCGATTCCACTTTGTGTGTAGGGGCCTGGGGAGGATCCAGCACTTAGAACCAAGAAACAAAGTGTGAGGGGAAAGCCCTTGAAGTCACGACGGCCTTATGGAAGGTGGAACAGGAATCAAGGTGCTTTGGTACCGTGAGTGAAACACGACGAACACAGCACTGAGAAACACAATTCGGCCAAAACCCGCTTCCAACGAAATGCTTGCTCCCTGGGGAAATCCTGTCAAAACTGCTGGTGGCAAGGGAACGAAAAGGCTCAAAACACGTCTGTCAGAAACAACACCGTACAGGGACCGTCTTATCACTTACATCACCCTTCGTGAATAGGGAAACATGCGGGAAAGTGGTCACGGACGCCTGACGAGAGGGCCCCATAGTGGTCACTGAGACACCAAACATTCCAGGGAAATATCAATGATCATCATCTCTCGTAAGGGAGCATGAATGAAAAGG
>NW_023203058.1:1809-2126 GCF_002007445.2 Ailuropoda melanoleuca
GGTGGAACAGGAATCAAGGTGCTTTGGTACCGTGAGTGAAACACGACGAACACAGCAATGACCAAGACATTTCGGCCAAAACCCGCTTAAAAGAAATGTTTGCTCCCTGGGGAAATCCTGTCAAAACTGCTGTCGGCAATGGAACGAAAAGGCCGAAAACACGTCCGTCACAACAACAAAGTACAGGTACCGTGTTGCACTATCATCTCCCTTCGTGAATAGGGAAACCTGAGTGAATGTGGTCGAGGAAGCCTGACGAGAGTGCCCCATAGTGGTCTCTGAGACACCACACAGTCCAGGGAAAAATCAACGATCAT
>NW_023203059.1:0-3643 GCF_002007445.2 Ailuropoda melanoleuca
AGAATATGATCCTAGCAAAAACTGACAGTAATTTACAAATTATTTAAACAACTGCTTGCATGTGAATAAAACCCCAAACTTAATGTTTAGGAGGATCTGTGTGAGGTAAATTTGTATTACGTGAGTTTACAAAACACTATTAATTAAACTTTAATTTCAGAAAGTTGCAATTTTTTACAGTCTACTGTACAGCTATTAGTGGATTTGATGAAGAAATAAACAAGAAAATCATGGAAATACAAAAAAAACCTCTATGTATAACCAGAAATATTAATGAAATTACTAACTTTTTAACAAGAATTCCACACTTTTGAAAACTCCCTTGAGAATCTGGTGAAAACTGTAAGTACTCCTATAAAATTTCAAGTAAAAACAAACTTTTACATTAAAGGGCTCAAGGATCCCTTTATGCCCATGTAAGAAATGGGTAGGAGTTTCAGATAATACAACTTCAGGGCACCCCAAGAGTCAGTTTAAAGGTAACATAAGATAAATTTTCAGTATCATCTCTGTGAGATCAAAATGAAATACAAACACTGAATTTAAAATACTGCTACCAATAATACTTAATTGAGATGCCTGCAAGAAGACTTTTAAATGGAAAGTATTATTTTAAATTAAATGAACCAAAACAAAGGAAAAAAGTCTCTAAAGAAACATAACCTTCCAGAATAATCTCAGATGGTACCACTCTCTTTAAAAACTCGTATGTCTACTGCTTCCAAGCCCAGAGTACTCCGTAGCCCTTCCATAGCACTTATATTTCTGCCATGTATCACAGGCATTGGAGTATGTGGCTTATCCCTTTATAAGAACTTAAGCTATTCCATAAGACGTTAATAATCTCACTTCAGTATTCCTGCAGTGCTCAGAATGGGCAACTGGTGCAGCCACAGAAATACCACATAGTAAGGGAACAAAGATCTTAGGAACTCACTGCTTTCAGGCATTGTGACAGGAATCCCTTGAAAAAACAGACTTGCTCTTAGAAGATCATGAACAATTTACAATTATTGTTACTGTGTTGCCCATTAAGTAAAATGAAGAATTAGGATATGTTGGTTGTGGCGGTAGAAACACAGGGGAGGCAGAAGCTCCGGAAAGTTAAGAATAAATAGTACATAAATTAGGCATTTGTGTAAATAAACACCCCAAAAATGAACCTCCAACTTTGGTGCTATTTTAACAATAATCAAACGAACATTCTTTCTCTAACTACACTTGGACCTTTTCTGGATCAGCTGGTTTGTTTGCTTAAGACATCAAAAGCTATTTTACTTGTGAAAATTTTCATCAGTTTCTTCCAGATGTAAGAGGATTTCCTCGGCGCACTCCAGAGAGGGAGCACCCGTGATCTTCTCCTTCACGCTCTGGAACAACTGCCTCAGCATCGCCTGCAGCATCACCTCGTCCTCGCCTGAGAAATGGGCCATCCTCTGCAAGAATCAAACGCCCATGCCCATTACTCCAGGTCGGCGCAAACGCCGCGCATTGCGCACGCGCGCCCCCACCCAGCCCTGGCCTGCGCGCTACGCCGTTCCCCGGGAGACCGCGGCAAGCGCTTGGGGGTGGATCCTCGGCTGCCCGCGCGTCTTTCTGGGAAACAAGTCACCTTACTTTGGGGAAGAACGGGTCCGCAAGGACCCGCCTTTGGTACTCGTCGTCGTCGACCTTCCGTACGAACAGAGTTCAAGTTGTCCCCGCTAACCGCAAGAAAAGAGCTCCCGGAAGGTTTTGAGGGGTGGGCCTGACGGAGGGACGTCAGCGGCGCGCGTGACGTCAGCACGTAGACGCGGCTTCCTAGGTGAGGGGGAGCGCCACTTGGCGACATGCCGGGTTCCTGAAGGAAGTTTCAGGTGCGCTCACTCTGCTTAGCCTTGGACTTGTAGATAGGAGGGAACGGAGTACGAAGAGAAAGAGTTGAGTAAAAGTGAAACTGAAAATAGATTGAAACGTTTTAATTACATGAATGATATTGAAATGTTACAATGCTGTTTTTTCTTTAACATCCAACATCTATTGATTCCTTTCCCTTACCAAGCACCTTGCTAGGAACTGTGAAGAAGATGACCCTCATAATCAGACACAAAAAGAAATCAACGTTTATACCACAGTGCAATTAAGTGTTATGTTAGAGAAATCCACCAGGTAGGTGTTGTGGAAATCCAGAACCCCTTTTAACCCGATAGAAGAGCCAAGGAAGAAGCGAAGAGAGAAGTGTAACATATTCCAGTACTTGAGTTAGTAGAGTTAGAAGGAGGAGGTGGGGAAGCCAGAGGAACAAATAGGCCACAACTGAAAGGGCCATGTTTGGCACGTTTACAGGTTAGAGATTCATCTTGGAAGTAGCAGGACACAATTGGATTCCGTAGTGACACCATGAGATATCGTATGAGGAACCTGTGCAGGAAGCTGCAGTGGATAATCATAGACCTTCATCCAGTTTCCAATCTAGATAATCTTTGGACATGGTCATGTCCAAGGTAAGGAGCCAACCCAACAGTGTTAGGATCAGATCCTGGTATCTATGGAATAGTCCCAAGCCACTAATGAGTGGTTTAATGTCAGTTCTCCCTTATCCAGCTTAAATTTTACACTGCTGGTCCAATAATATCGGATACACTTCACATGTTAGCCAGGATTAGCGATTCCCTTGGTGTCTATGCTGTTAGTTCCAAGAGGAAAAGTATATGTCCTTGCCAACTGTGGCAGCATGTTTTTTGGTAAAATGTATGCTTAATCTTGATTGTCGCACTACTGCATTAAGAAAAAACATACTACCAGAGGAGACACACTTGTAACTTTATTTTTATGGGTGAACCTATAAAACCCAATATGTATATGTGTGTGTGCATGCGCGTGCATGCACAGAATCACCATCAATGTGACAGCTACATATTTAGATTAACATAGATGAGTTGTATTGGCACTTCAAACATCAAGATTAACATAGCTATTAGTGATGTGGTTTTTCTGAAATAGTAAGCTATTACTGTTAAAATTCAGAACAAAATAAAATAATACTCTTTCCTTGATTTACATAGTTTTTGCATTCCTGGAAAATTCAGTGTGTTAAAACTGCCAAATGGTTTTATATAAAATGGAATTCATTCCTATACTCAAATACTTACCAAGAGCTTTTTCACCTACTTGAATGTCCCGCAGGATCATTGAAAATCATATAGGAATCAGAAAAATTCTTTTGTGTGGGAGATTGTGTGTAATTCAAGATGTTTCATATCCCTAGCTCACACTGCAAATGCCAGTAACTGCCATCTAATTATTGTGATAACAAACATGTCCCCATGTATTTATAAAATGCCTTCTTGGGAAGCAGGGGTGATTTGAACTGCACAGATTGAGAACCACTGTTCTAAAGGATATAACTTAGGAAAAAGAAAACAACCTTAATAGAATACCTGAGATGCAAGAAGGGAAGATAGCCAAACACCAAGTCAGGGTGGTAATGCATTTAAGTAAATCTCAATAAATCTTGTCCATATAAAATAATAATAACCTATATCTAATTTGTGAAGGTAAAAATGCATAGTACTAAAATACTGTAAATAATCTTTTTTTTTAAGATTTTATTTATTTATTCGACAGAGTTAGAGACAGCCAGCGAGAGAGGGAACACAAGCAG
>NW_023203059.1:3743-30649 GCF_002007445.2 Ailuropoda melanoleuca
TTCAGGATGGTCTGGTAGATATCCAGCTCGACTCAGGGGACCAGCTGAAAAAGGGGTCCCCTACTCCTCCGTCATCTTTTCTCCTGCTCCCTTAAGACTCTGGTCTAGACTCTCAGATGCCCAGAGCTACTTTCCCCTCTTCTCCACCTGCTCTCTGCCCCAGGAACCAACCTGTGTGAGCTGCGGGCTGTATCAAGAGCTCCCTTCCCCTGTGGCTTCCATTTGAATCCATCCAGTGATAAGTATCATTTCAGACAGTTTTTTCCATTATTTACGATGCAGCCCATGATAAGATGGAAATTTTCTGAGGCTAGCATGATAAGTTTCATGTTAGCAAGCACAGTTAATGGCTTGAGGAGTGGAATCTGATTATGGTATAATTAACTCTTTGTTCCTTGGGTGCCTGGGTGGCTCAGTCGGTTAAGTGTCTGCCTTCAGCTCAGGTCACGATCCCAGGGTACTGGGATGGAGCCCCACATCAAGCTCTCTGCTTGGTGGGGAGCCTGCTTCTCCCTGTCCCTCTGCCTGCCACTCCCCCTGCTTGTACACTCCCTCTCTCTCTCTCTGTGTGTCAAATGAATAAATAAAATCTTTAAAAACAAAAGTTCCTCCTAATTTAAAAAGTTAATCTATCAGAAACATTTGCAATACTTCCACCCAGCCCCCTGTGATAGCAACAGTGAATTATGTGTATGACAAACCAATGGGCAGGTGAGTCACTGAGGTTTCTCCCCCCTTCCTCTATTCTGACAAGATCAGTATATATTCATATGGCCAAAATCTTCATTTAAAATAGGAATGGGAGGGAAATGGGATGTGGAAGGATATTATTTCAATTTATTAAAAATTTTTAAACACTACTTTTTTAGGATTTATCTGAGAGAGAGAGAGAGAGAAAGAAAGAGAGAGAGCAGCCCTGCAAGTAGGGGAAGAGGCAGAGGAAGAAAGAGTGAGAATCTCCAGAAGACTCCCCACTGAGCTTGGAGCCACCCTCTGTTGGAGATCATAACCTGAGCTGAAATCAACAGTCAGTCATTTAACTGACTGAAACACCCAGGGCCCCAAACACTTACTTCTACTAATAAATCCCCACTCTATTCTTCAATATTCCTCTCTTCTCCTTTCTGAAACTCAATGCTCTTGATTCTCAAACACACAAAAAAATTATTGTTCTTTCATTTTATGCTCTACTGCACTGACCCAGAAGTTCACAACTCTAGGAATATTTCCCTTGCCCTTTTAAACTCAAGATTCTAACTACAGAAATCATACTCATCATTTCAAATTCATATTAGAACTTTTAAAAATACTGTAATAAATTTCACATTTTATGTTTGTCAATTGTTACTAGATTTGATTGCTTTTCAATTTCTTTCAATGCCCTTATATACTATTCTACTAACAGCAATAAATGTAGAAAATTTTGCTAATATATTTTACAGTATTAGTTTATATTTGGTACAACTTGAATTAATTTTTGTAAATGCAAAAGCATTTATCATTTGAGTTTTTCATACAACTTTCAGTCAAAAGCATGGGTATATTTTACAGAACTAACTCCCCTACAAATACCTGATCTGAATTAAGTTAAAATACCTAAAAACAGGGCTTATCTCAAACTAGCTTGTTAGCATGTCAATTCATTATGTAATTATGGATTTCCTAACTGTTATCCTGACTATAATTTAAGTCTCTACTCTTATCCTTTTACGTTTCACAGAATGGTAGTTTTAAAAAATCACATAAATGGGGTATTGTTTCATCAACCAAGATTAATTATCACTCAACTTTGCACATTCAACTTATTACATTATATATCTTTTTGTGATATTATTTCTCAACATAAGGAAACAAACTTACCAGAGATTTATATTTCTTTTCCAGAAGTCTTAGTACTGCAGTTCTGCTATAATATGCATGCTAAAATTAGGAGAAAATGATATTTAATTTAATATTCAAGCTATACCAAAGTCTATTTTTCCTGCATCATTTCCAATAACATAAATTACCAACAACAGTTTTAAATTATTATAATCAGTACAAAACAGGCTTTTCTATGTATAATGGATTATGAGCATAGCAATCACAAAAATGCAAATGATATGAAAAAACTATGGATCATTTATTGACAGAACAGTAGAAAAAATATTCTATCCCTCGACTGCAACCAGTTTCTGGGCTAAGTTATTTTAAAACCATTATCAACACACATATCTGAAGGAAAGATACAAAAGTGGGGGCGGGGAAGATCACAACCCTCACAATGAGGAGGATATTCTACTGTCTACATATGCAGAAGTCTGCCAAGCATGAAATGTTCTGAAAGAACAGTATCTTAATCATTTTCTGCCAATCATATATTTTAAGTGATTCAAAGTGCCAAAAAATAATTCTCTCCTTAGAGCTAAATATAGTAGGATTAAAACATGCTTTTTTGCATCGCACAAAGGGGAAACTATACATAAATATTACTAAATTATATTAGGTAGCATATATTTTAAATACAATGTAGCTTCTTCATTTTATTAAATAAAAACTATTAAACAGTATTATACTTGGTAAAAACTACCAGAATTATGGGAAACAGAGTTTAACTAAATGGGATATTGGTTAATTGAGGTTTACTAGAAACCCTGTGTGTTTTAACCCTAGTGGCTTAAAATGTTTTCAAAAACCATTAATCCTTTTTTCAGCTTTAAAAGAGAAATGTTAACCAACAATTTAACTTTTGACCATGTTCTGAAAAGAAACCCTCACAGGGCCTGCCTTAGACCAGTCACTATATTATATCCCTCAGGCCAAGTTCAGCCGCCACCTCATTTGGTACATAACGTTTTAGCGGAACAGTCACAACCATTCATTTATATATTATCTGTGGATGCTTCCGGGTTACAACAGAATTGAGTGGGTACAGAGACAGTATAGCCCACAAAACCAAAAATTTAGTCTGGCCCTTCAGAAAGTCTGCCAACCACTGACTTAGATGGGAATAGGATAATGTGATGAATTTTCATTAATACTAGAACACACTCAGGAGATGATTTTTTAAAAAATAATTTCCTGTTGGCTAATTTTCCTGTGATCTGCTGCATACTTTTAAGAATCAAGTACTAACAATAAAAAATGTTAAGTGAAAAAATTATAAACAGAATAGGATTTTTCTTTAAAAGATTGTATTTGTCAGAGAGAGAGACAGAGAGCACGCACAAACAGAGATGTGGCAAGCAGAGGGAGAAGCAGGCTCCCCACCGAGCAAGGAGCCCAACGAGGGACTCAATGCCAGGAGGACGCTGGGATCATGACTGAAAGCAGACAGTTAACTCACTGAGCCACCCAGGTGTCCCAAAAGAATAGGATTTGTTATAGATCTAAACGGATAAATTTACAAGTGTATATAATGTGACTACATAAACTAAAATCTTGATAGTTATACCTGTGTTGTACAAATTTAATTTGTGGCTTTTACATATTTCACATGTTTTCTATAATGAAGGTATAATTTGATAATTAAAAATTAAGAAGAAAGTGTCCGATGTAAGAAACAAAGGGTTCAAGTTAATTAAATTGAGCAAACACTTATCAAACATAAACAGTATAGGCCAGGTTAGGGCTAAACCCTGGACAGAACTGAATTTTGGTTAATTAGGCATTACTATACAGTTTAGATAATAAAAGGCAAAACAAAAAAAAAAATAAAAATAAGCCATCAACTAGGTAAGGTCCAAACTGTGCCAAGCAGTAAATAAACACGTTGCTACTTTGCATGGCAAGTCACAGCCCCACTCTCTTCCCTTCCCCACAGCAACAAATACATAATGCCTGGCAGACCAGTTTTAGAGGGACAACCATGTGAGAATAATAAGCCAACACTGCTGCAGCCACTATCACACAGACCACTTGTATTCCACAGCAGATGAGGAAGGTAACAGCATAAGGATCTCTTTTACTCTTAAATTAGTTTCAGTTCCAGAACAGTAATGAGCTCCACTGGAAATCACCGGCATTCAGGCATTAAACATTCTCCAAACTACAGGTTCAGGAGGAAGCAAATGAAAGGATATTTTCAGACATACCTTCTAAGTCAGAGAAAACTGAGCATTGAACTCACATTCTACCATACCTGCTTAAAACATCTGAAACCTTTAAACTAAAAAAGACTAGATTTTGGATAGATCATTCAGCTTAATAGATTCAAATGAATTATCATTTAAAATCCCATACTGGCTCTGTCACTTACTAGGTAAACAATCTTGAGTAAGTCACTTCTCCATGCCTCAGCTGCCACATCAGTGAAATGGGTTAATGATACCATCTATCCCACAGATTGTTATAAGATTTAAATGAGTTAACATGTAAAAGTGATTAGAACTCTAAGCACACAGTAAAAACTAGAATATTAGCTATTCTTTGAAACAACCCAGCAATGCACTGAAAAGTATAAAAATATTCCATTTGTCCTTACCATCCACTTTTTGAACCACACGGCCTTGGTATCAACCAATGCAAAAAAGTAAATTGGATCCAAAATCTTTTGTGAGACAAGACGGCTCTGATCATGTTTAACTGATAATAAGGACAAAGTATTCTCCACAATTTCTTCCATATACCTTAAAGTTTGGAAATGAAACACTTTTAGAAAAAAAAAAATGCTATTACACATACACACAGACAGTACCAGTGATATATTTTATATTTATGGAATAATAAAGTGAAAATTTTTAGAAACAACTTTTTTTATGTTTCAGCACATTGGTAGAAGTAGGATTCACACCCAATTTCTTCCTGGTTTTTATAAAACATACATTCTTTCTACTACAACACTGGCTCTCCAAACTTAACTTTCCTTTTTAGGCTTCCATTTCTCCTACAACCTTATTAAAAAATTTTAGAACTGCAAGTCAAAAGTTTAAAGAACACTTCAGGAACTTGTCCAAACTAGCAAAGACCAATAATAAAAGAATTATAGGTTACAACAACTTCATTTTGCTTTGTTGTGATAAATAAATGGTATAAAATGATATCTGCATAGAGCCATTCATGTAGCTAAGAGCAAAACATGAAAAGCAAAATAAACTTATTAATCCCTTCCCAAAAATGGAAGTCAATTAAGACTGTCTCTAGGGGCGCCTGGGTGGCACAGCGGTTAAGCGTCTGCCTTCGGCTCAGGGCGTGATCCCGGCGTTGTGGGATCGAACCCCACATCAGGCTCTTCTGCTGTGGGCCTGCTTCTTCCTCTCCCACTCCCCCTGCTTGTGTTCCCTCTCTCGCTGGCTGTCTCTATCTCTGTCAAATAAATAAATAAAACCTTTAAAAAAAAAAAAAGACTCTCTATTCTTTCTTCTTGTAATGTACATGGGACAGTAACACCCCTATATTTTATATTGGCATAACCTCTATATTTTATATTGGTATAAATTAGAGGACTTACTTTTCTGGGTGACGAATCCAGAAAGATGGAGCCTCTTTCTGATATTCATTTAGAAGACGAACCTGAAAAGCAGTGCATAACAGTTCTCAAAAATTAGAATTCTTAAATATAGAACTACTTAAATTTTTTAAAAAAGCATATAGCAACTGAATACCTTTTTAAGTAAGCAGATCACATTAGGATTACTTATATCTATACCAGTTGAAAGAGTAGGAATCTGATTTTCTCTAGAAAGAAAGTATAACTTCAAATATTTAGCTGAAAAGAAAAATTAGAAAATATGATATCATTCATTTACAGTGTTTTCTGAAAAGTTATTTCCTATCCATTTTTTTAAGCACAAAAAAATTTAATAAACATACCTAAGCTTGTATAAATCTCCTTGGTCATATGTAATGGTGAAAGAGTAAATGTCTGTGCATAGAATTTTAAAATCCGGTCCTGTGGAAATGAAAAGATTTGCATCAGAGATTCTTACAAAAGTAGAATAGAGATGAAAAAACCTTTTTTAAATAGTGAAAAACTTAGAAAATAAACAAAATAAACCATTCAGAAACTTGAGGAGGAATGCACTTATAAAAAAGAGCATAATCTTATGTTGGTCAATAAAAAGTAAAATTGACCAAAACTACATGGGAGGGGAGACAGTGAGGTTTGATAGAGTAAGGTACAATGCAAAGGGATCAAGGGAAAAGTAGGGATACTAAATGGTTTAAAAAAAACAAACAAAAAACACTCCACTCCTTTCCAAATCCAACATTTGTGTTTTTTTTTAAATTACTTATATGGGTAGTTTCAGTAATTTGACATTTAGGACTCTAATATTTTGCCTATTCCCAAGAAGAGTATTATTTAACACATTTTCCAAATTTATATTATTAAAACCTAACATAGAAACTATCAGAAGGTAAATGAATTAAATGTTAATAGATGTAGCTAGAAAAGTACTTGGCACTAGTAGGGCCTTACAAATGATAGCTATCATTTTCATTTTACCAAATTTAATATTGTTATAAAATTAATCCTATAGTGAAATTCAATATCCCATTAAAGAAAAACATAAGAACTCCTCAAGTGTTCTACTTGGGGGGGGGTGTGGCGGGAGCGGATAACCTTTCCTATATCAAATGTTAGCATAATTAGAAAAAATGGTTGCCCAAATGACTAAAAATTTCCAATAACCCGAAGGAATTCCTACTGAATACAGGATATTAAATACTTTGAAAGTTTATTTTTATAGTTGCAGCAATTGATAAGTTATCTGTCACACTTTTCAAACACTATAGGCTTTACTTGGTTACATGCAAGAGTCCTTTAGAACAGGAAATGAAGAAACAGAATCAAAATCAAGAATTTGGATCAAGTATAAATTCAAAGTGAAAAGAATGCCATGCCCTGTTTTCTACTCCAAAATGACTGGTTCTATTACCATTTCTCCTCTACAACAACTTCATCCAATTTTATTAAACATTGACAATACTCTTGCTGAATAATCTATAATGGCTAAAAAAAGCCACTTATACTGACTCATTAGGATATTTACTGTTTACAAAGCTGTTACATTAATTTTTTAAATAATAAAAGGAAACTTTTCTGACCACTATTCTTTGTTAAGAAAAAATACAGAGAAATTTACAACTGTATTCCCTTTTAGAAAGCCCTGAAATGTTAAAAGTGACCCTGAAATGTCTTTTTCCCTTTTGAAGTTCTTGGATCATTGAGTTTTTACAGAAGTCTGCATCATCATCTGGTGTCAGTAAGGTTGAACTGCATCCAGGTATTAGGTGATAGAACACATTTTCCCCCCTCAGAAAAACAATAAACCACTTGTTTTCAAATCCCTTCTATTTACCAATATAATTATATCTTCATTGATGGAAGAATGTGATTTTCAACAAACAAAGGTATTGAGTTTTTTTTTTTTTTTAATAATTATTTACTCTCTGACTCCTCTGCTAGAATGTAAGTGCTATGAAGGCAAAGACTTCTGTCTTGCTCAGTGTGTTTTCAGCATCTAAACTAGAATGCTGCACATTGTTGGTAATCAATACGTGTTTGTTGAACAGCTAGCAAAATTTAACTACTGTGCTAATATCTTAAACACTGTAGAAAACACCATAACAATTTTAAAGCCAAACTTTTCTTCACTGACACATCAATTAAGAAAAGACCCTCTAAACCTAAATTTGCATTTAAATGTGAATATGGGATATAGGAGGATTTTTTTAATTCACATCACTGATATTACCAACATAATAACTACACTTTTTAATACAGTCTTACTCATGAAATAGTATTCCTGAGAAGGTATAGGAGAATCATTTTTTACATTCAATAATTTCTCTACTGACTTCATAATTTTTGGAATTTTCTCCATTTGCTTTATGATTCATCTCAATTATCTTCTAAACTTAGCTTTAGTTTTCTTCTCTTTTTAAGCAAGTAAGCAATCTCTAAATAAACATTTAAATGCAGAAGGAAAATGGTTATGATTCAGTTAGAATAAATTCTAAACATTTTAAGTTCAAATTTTCGTATGTCATGAATTCTTTCAAAAATGTTTTAAACAGTCTTTTAAAATATTTTTCTTAATTCAAAACAAAACACAAATACTTGGATATCCCTTTATAAGATAAAACAATGTACAAGGTAACAGTCTACTATTATTTGGCAGTGAAGTGTGATATTGATCATACTGGGAATCTAATCATGAAATAGTAAGTTAATGCCTTTAAAGAAAATCTTCACAACTCAAAAGCTGGAATTGAAATTCCATGAATATTAGAGCTACTATTAAAGAAAATCATTCCAATTGCTTGTAGAATGATAGGAAAACAAGTTGAAAAAAAAATTTCTATAAGCACTTCCTTACACTAAACACAGGATCAGGATCTGAAAGAGATGCTGTCAGTTTTTCACAGAGAGTCGTCCAATTTTCACAGTTCAAAACATCAGATGGCGGAGCTGAACATAACGTTTGCAAGGCTTCGTATCTCACCTATAATTTAAAAGATTTTTATTAATACCCAGCCAAGAGAATACCACCAATACTCCAAATATTAAACATTGAAAAGCAGTCAAGATGATTGTTTTAAAAAGCCAATTGATGAAAATCAGAGGTTCTTTTATAAAACAATTTTTGAGAACTCATTTTTTTAAACTAAGTGTTAGAAAAAAATAGGTTGTTATTTTACATAGAGCAAAAATTAAAACCTAACTGTTGGCAATTCTAGGTCACATGTCTAAGTGAAAGAAGAAGGATGGTGGCCAAATCTAAATCATCAGGGTAAGGTTTTCCAATGGACGCATCTCACACATTGTCCCTCCTTAAGTAGGAACCTATAGGTGGTTCTATAGTTTGAGGGCCTTAATTTTTAAAAAGCCTAATATGCCCTGAGTGAAGCACTCCCATTCCAGAATATAGGAACAATCCTCAAAAAATAATTAATTTGGACTAGTTTTTGATGCTACACCATATTTTCTGACCTTCTAACCCCTGAGGTAGAAGAAGTCAACACTGTGATGCAAAATTGAATGTCCAGATTTTCACAGAAAGCTTACTTCTTGGTCATTCTTTGCAAAATCGAATCAGAATTCACCGAAAACAGTATGACGCAAGGACAGCAGTGAAAAATAGCTCTACTCCAATCATGAATGGAGCAAGGTTTCTCCCCTACCACTCTTCAACTAGTGAGTAATAACACGCTGATTTCAACCTGTTTCTCAAAATCTTGTTGTTTCCCCAGCTGAAATAACTGGAACCTAGTGGTTTAAAAAGGGCAAGAGGTGGGGGGTGGAGGCGGGGGCTGGAGAAGCTAAGACCTTAGGAAACCAGACGCTCTAAATCAGGGTATCAAGTTTTAGGTGAAAAAGAATACACATGCACTTTAAAGTGTCTATATATTCATATGAAAGAAGAATTCCTAAATACAACTATATTTGTGATAGGGACTGGGGAACTTTGGAGAGATTTTAGAAACATTAAGTATTTTCTCCTTTTCAGTTAATTTTTAGGACAAAATCCCATTAAGAATTTACTACTTGCAGAAGTACAATAAAAGTTTCTGAACAAGTATTGATTTCCAAGTAATCCACTTAAACTGAAGACACTAAGATTGTTATCATATAAAAGTCAAGTCCCATTTCTAATATCTTTTGAAACATTTATTAAGAATCCAGAAAATAAATCAGAATATGAAATGCTAAAAATTATTGTGATAAAAAAAATCAGTAGGCGTAAATCATAACTATTCATTTACTTTAAAAAGAAAAGTTGCAGGGTGGCTGGGTGGCTAAGTCGGTTAAGCATCATCTGCCTTTGGCTCAGGTCATGATCCCAGCATCCTGGGATCGAGCCCTGTGCCGGGCTCCCTGCTCAGTGGAGACCCTGCTTCTCCCTCTCCCTTGGCCCCTTGCGTTCTCTCTATCTCAAATAAATAAAATCTTTAAAAAATAAAATAAAATAATAAAATAAAATGATAAAATAAAATAAAAATGTTGAAAAACATTTCAAAAACTGAAACCAACTAGCAAGATATGCACAAAAGTCTTAGGTACTTAAAATCCTATTTTCTATTTCAGACTGACTTAATGAAATAAGACTTGATGAACAGTAATTTATATAATCTTAAAATATAAACAGGTACAATTCAATAGAACTGCTTCTTTAAAATCCTTTTTCTAATAAATGAACACATATGTCAAAGTTAGTCACGTTTTCCAGAAGTAGAAAGAAGATTAAATGAAGATCGTTTTTCTTCAAGGAAATCACTAAAATATCACATACAAAGCAATGGTGAAAAAACAGCTTGGGAAACAACTGCTTATAATTTTATCCCTTCGAAAATGAAACTAAACATAAAAATTTCCTCCTACAAACCATGACAATTGTCTGACAGCCTTACTCTGTGACCTTTCATTTCAAGACTGGAAAGTCTAGCAGGGACATCAGTCTAGGAGCACCATGATAATAAAGGCCTATCTTCAAGAGAAACAGTCCAGCTGCTACTGATTATAATCTCATATATATACCTGACTGAACTTAACAGCTATCCTTTAAACTTACCTCTTTAGGTTGCCCAGGATCCAACTGGTCTAAAATCAATTGTAATTTTCCTTGACAAAATTTGTAACTCTGTAACACAATTGACAAAACATTCATTTAGTATACTTTTTAGAATTACTGCTATAAATTATTTTTTAATATAATTCCAAGCACAAAATGCATTCTGAGCAAGAAAAGAGAGTGATCTGTTCTGATCTGGCGGAAAACTTAGAATTTGTTTCCCAAGTCATTTAAATGGGAACTGAAGTCTCAGGAGAACAGTGTACTTCACGTATATGAAAAAATATTATTATTTGCCGAGCAACTGCAATATGTATTACATTATAAGAATCAAAAGATGTAAAGCAAAAATTTTTTGTACCCAGAAATGTGAGATGAACGAAACAGAAAGATAAAACAAGAAGGCACTAATGGTACCCTAGGCATAGCTATGATGCTGCTTGAACATTTTTGTCCCCTTATCTTTCCTGTACTTTTCCTTAGCCCTTCTCCATGCCTCCTCTTTGGTGAAAAATTTCTGAGATAAAAACTTCTATCTAGAGAAAAGTTTATAGTAGACTATAAGCTATCTTGGAAAATAGTTTGCTGTTTTAGAAATAGCAAATTCTTGCTAAAGGCAGTTTAAATATAACTAACACCTAAAATAACCACCTAAAAATAAAATTGCCATTAGAATAATAGATGTCATTTATTACCTTTTATGTAACAAGCCCTATATGATCTCAATTCACAATGACTGAAATATGAGAAATATGAAAACTAAGGTTAAGTAACTTCTCCAAGTCACCCAGCTATCAGAACTCAGATTCCCATCCACATTTTTACTATCTATACTCTTTCCTGAGGTGTTCTCATCCAGTTCTTTAAGTACACCACGATGACTCAAATTTCCATCAGTCACTTCACCTCCAAAGTTATATATAATTATCCTTTCAACATTTCCATTTGGATGTCTAATAGGCATCTCAAATTTAACAAGTCCAACACAGAATTCTCGATTTTATTCCAAATCTGCTCTTCCCTCAAACTTCTCCATCCTCCTAAATGACACTACCAACCACCCAGATTTTTTACTTAGATCAGAAATAGGGGTCAATCTTGCCTCTTCACTTTCTCTTATTTCCTATACCTAATATTATTGAGTCCCATAAGATAATCCCCAAGTTCCACATGTCTTAACTCCAACTACCCCATACTTCCCTGCTAAAATGTTAAACCAAGGCACCATCAACTCTAGCCTAGACTCCTTCAATTCATACTAACTGGTCTCCTTGCTTCTACTCTTAAATCCCATCGCACTCCAGCCTACCATCCACTCATTTTCCAGAAACAGTCAGATGGAGCATCTCAAAGTTACAAATCAAATCTCTCCATGTCCCTTACTTCAATCCCACAAAGAAACTTCCCACATTACTCAGAATTTAGGAGATTACTTACATGATCTGGGCCCCTAATTTTCTAACACACTCTCCTACAATTCTTCCCTCTGCCATCCAGACTTCAGTCACACTGGCCTTTTATCTCCATCCCTGGAAGACACCATGCTCGCTCTAGCTTCAGAACCTTTGTCATCGCCATTCCTCCTGCCTGGCAATGCTCTTCTTCCAGAGTTTTGCATGGCTGCCCTATGATTGCTTAGAATTTGGTCTTTTTCTCAATAGTATACCCAATACCTGAATTAGTGCCTCATACAGAGGAGTCATTCAATATACATTAGTTTAATACATAAATGATTACAAAGTGAGTCTTCCCACAATGTTACATTGTCCCTAGCAATACAGAGCACATACAAGCACTCTATAAAAAACTCAAAACAGCCTGATATTCCATTTCTTAAAGGGTCTGAAGTTTTACTGAGTTTTACTCCTTTCTAAAAGTATATAGTTGAACTGCTAAAGACTCTGTATGTGCTACTTTTCAAAATTAAAAGCACTATATATTAATAGACCTTTAATTTTATATTGTTATATTACAGTTAAAATACTAAAATTTATGAATACTAACAATAAATGTAAGTGTATGAATGCAGCAGTCTTGCCAATAGAAAAAAACATAATATAAAATATCTTAAATAGTATATATAAGCATATGTACTTACACGCATTTGTGATACACATATAATGCATATATGTACACACAGAAGTACATACACACATGCATATAAGTGTACTGAAATACACATAAAGAATATATGTACTCATTCTGTTCTATTGCTAGGCAAGCTTCCCCCCCCCCTTTAGCATGGCCCTTTTGCCCCTCTTATACACTTGATTTCTCCTGATCCTTCCACTTCCATCATGACTTTTACCAGATCATTATTTAGGTCTAAAATGTCCTGCCATCCAACTTAACTAAAAATAAGTATGATGTCAAGGACGTGAATCTTAATTGGACAGATAAAGTTTCAAATTCCGGCTCAATCTTCAACTAGTTATGTGACCCTGGAGTCTTGAACCCCATCCTCAGTTTTCACATCTACCTCCCAGTATCACTGGGAAGAATTAAACAGGAAAATTGTAAAGTCTTTTGCTTTATTGTTATAAAATTTTAAAGTTTGAAGTAAATTTCCTGTTTCTCAGGACATTTTCTATGAGAAAATATAAAATAACTGACTCTACCTACCAACTACCTATTCAAGATCAAGCAGTCTAAAGATTTAATTCATTGATTTCCATAGATTTCCCATTCTAATCCAACCTCTTTCCCAATATAGAGGCATGTTCTACAACAGCCCTGATAAATGGGGTGCCAGACATTGTTCGAACATTTTCAACTACAGCCAGTTCATACATGGTGAAGCAACCAATATTATATCACAGCAGCAGTCAAAAATGTAATACATAAATCTTAACAAAATTAATTTACTTAAATGCTCCCCTTGACAAAGGCTTTGTTTTCTAATCTTACTTGAGATACTCTAGGCAAGCAACCCTTGGTCTCTGAAAAGAGTTTTGCCTTTTATTTCACAAAAATGATCAAGGTTAATCAATATGATGATCCTTCAACTTACCTCCTCTTCCCCCCCAATATTATTCTGCGGTGAACTCTTAACCAAATTCAAAGATCTTTTCTTAGTCCTCAGCATTGACTTCTCTCTGGCCTTCATTACAGCTAGTTAACCACCACTTCCACCTTGAAATTCATTCCCCATTAAGTTCCTACCCAGTGCACTGTGGTTTGGTACCTTCTTTTCTGACCCATTCTTTAGTCTCCCCTGGCCCTCTGAAATGTGCTTCCTAAGGTCTCACCTATTTAGGTGGGCCCAACCTTTCTACTAAGTGAATCCTGCATTTTCAACTACTTGCTACACCACTGGAATACCTTGCTCATATGTGACGTTTAAAATCTTAAAACAAAAAAACAAACAAACAAACAAAAAAAAACTCCCCATATTCTTCTTCACATCTAACCTTTCTCCCTGATCCCAGGCATGGTTTATAAAACCATGGTCTTCCTACCACCTCAGCTTGCCATAGCTAGACTTTTGACTCTATTTCCGCGCTGTCCTACTTCCCCCAAAACACTTCAATAATTAAGTTTAATGATGATACCTCTGTAATAATTCTCACATCAGTCCCTATTTATTTCTACAAAGCCTCCTCTTCTTTGGGCCTTCTTCTTACTTCAACTATCACAATAGCCCTCTAACTTCTCTCCCTACATCTGCTTTCTCACCTGCTCATGCCCTTCTGTGCACAATTACCAGTTAAATCTCTCCAACACACTTTTCTGTCCAGAAACCTAAAATGATTTTCCTTTACTTACAAAACAATCCAATTTAGCTTTTGAATGCATTCATTTATTCCTCATGTATTTATTTGACATCTACTATGTTTCAGATACCTATTACATAATGTACCAGGCACTAGAATTTTATAGCTAGGAACAATAATTAAGATCTAATCCTTGCCCCATAATTTGGCCTTAATCTACCCTTCTAATTTACTCCCCACAAACTCTGCTCTAACCCTTCACATAAACAATAGGTTTATGACACCATGTCATAAACTCAATAGGCCACATTCTTTGTTAATTTAGAGCTTTTCTGCATTCCCTAATTTGATATACTTTCTTCTATAGCTCTTTGATAGCTTCCCAGGATGCATTACTTCTACCCTACAACTCTGTTATTTGTGTACGCAACGTCTCCACAATCTCAAGTAAGCTCCTTGAAGAAATAATGTATACCTTATTAATCTTTTCAGTTTGGCAGTGCCTATCACAAAATATTGCACATAGAATATGCCCAATACATATTTGTTGGGTGAACAGACAACTGAAGAGTTGAAATCCCTCAATTCTACCATATTTGCCTTTTCTCCCAGATTTAAAATACATATTAGAAAAGCATAGCCTGGGGGTGTCCAACTCTTGGTTTCAGGTCAGGTCATAATCTCAGGGTTGGGAGACCAAGCCCCATGTTGGGTTCTGTGCTCAGAGTGGAGTCTGCTTGAGATTCTTTCTCCCTTTCTCTCTCTGCCCCTCCCACTTGTGCCTGTGTGTGAGCATGCGTGCTCTCTAAAATAGATAAATAAATCTTGAAAAAAAAAAAAAACAGAAAGCATAGCCTCTAATAGTTATCTGATTGGAGCAGCATCATTAATCTACTTCCCTTTAATTATTTATCATTTAATTATTAATTCTGTTCATTATCTTCTTAAACATAGTATATACTACTCTTTAAAATCGTATTTAAGCAATGAGAATATTTTGTTACACAAGACATCAGAATGAACCTATTATCTGCCTTAAAGGTTACCTATTTTTTTTAAGGTCTATGTGTTATTGTGTATCAGTGGATTGACATAAATTTCCATAGCAACCAAGTAATAACTTCTTTAACTAGAGCAAGTAGGTAGTGCATCCTATGTAATACAGATTTGTTAAGATTTTTCAACAGTTCTAAATATTTCTTAGATTGAAAATTCCTGAGTACAGTGGTATCTGCCAACTTGATCTGTAAAGCAATGTAAGACAGATCTGTTGTTGATATCAATATAGGTAGATACTTCCAAAAGGAAGTTTTTTTAAACATATTTACATATGTTAAACCATAGGCTAAGCGAATAATTTCTGAGCACATTCTAAGGAGAAAGAGCAAGAAATAGAATTGAATTATAATCTAAAATGTATCTAGTCTTCTACAGGATCATATAGATCTTAATTAAAGGTATTTATATGCTAAAATAAGATTGGGATATATTTCTGTCAAATGCAGTTTATTAAGGATTGCAAACATTCTTTAATTTTTGGTAACCGATATCACACTTTATTACAACACATACTAAATAATATTCACATTATTCAATGACTACACTTAAACAAAACCAAACTACCCTCAAAATTAATTTACCCTAGAAATCTCCAAATGTTTGATTTGTAAACTGTATAAACCATTAAAATACAACCAAAGACAAACAACTATTACTGTTGTTTCACCAATATAGCTATGGGAAATAAGAAATTTATAAATATTGAACCTAATGATACTTCAGGCTTTAATGTCTAAATGCACAAGTTCTTTCCTATTCTAAAAAAAAAGAAAGAAACATCACCCAATGAAGATAAACAGGACAAGAGCAAACACTTAGTGCTTACTATGTGCCAGGTAGTGTTCAAAATGCTTTACACACATTAAATCATTAAGACCACAAAACAACCCTATAAGGTAGGTTCTATTACTATTTCCACTATAACAGATAAGAAAACTGAGGCATTGAGAGAAAAAACCAAGGTCCACAACTCATCAATGGCAGAGCCAGACTTAATTTCAGACTGGTTTGTTTCCAAGATTCAGAATGAATTAGCTTCCTGTAGAACACCTTTTTTCAAATTTTAGTGCTCTAGAACTTTTTAAATTATGCACCCACCTTTCATAATGCCTTAAATACAGAACAAAGTTACCAATTCAAAACAAAAGCAGTGTTTTAAAAACATTTTCAAATGATAAATTGTTCTTAATTTCCTATGGTTTAATTATGTTTTAACAAAAACAGCTTTCACTTTAAAAGTGCTACCACTGAGAGAAATAACAAAAATCTATTAATATTTTAAAGTCTAAAGAAACTTTAGGTATTCATAAAGAAGAAATTTAGCACCAGTAATCCAAGAAATTAGTTTTTCTGGTGTCAAATTGTCTCAAGAGAGAACTATTAAAGCAAGCAAGCAAAAAAGTTCACACTTGCACCCACCCAATTCTTTTCCCCACCAATCCACCTGCCTCCAGCCTCACACAAGGAAGCTGCATTATCAATGCTACGATCTTCATTTTCTCTAGTCTCAGCTACCTTTCCCTTTCACTTCTACATTTAAGACTTTAGGTTCCTATCTTTTTTTGCTTATAAATCAAGAATAATCAAAATCTGATGATTCAAGGGTAGCTAGAGATGGAAGAACTTCTGAAGTATGGTTTGGGCTGTGGCTATCCTACCATTCTCTGGCTGATATTGCTTAAAAGAGAGGAGAATCTTATAATCCATCAGCTGTAGTATGATATCCTCAAAAGCAGAACTCCTCACCAAAAAGAGCGACTGTAAAAGCTTTGAAGATTTTAGGGATGCCAGAAAATGGGCTGAACTCAAATACTTTAAGGTTTGAAGGGTTAGGATAAAACATACACTAGGGATGTTGAAAGCAAATACTCTGAAAGACAGGGGAAACACCCAATAAAGGAAAAAAAAACTACTCAAGAAAATTCTTAGTGAAAGAATTCAAAGCCTAGGAAAAGATGGAGTTCAGATTGTTCCCAGGAAACAATTCAAACACAAAGTCAAAGGAATAGTATCTTCTTTTCTATGAAGTACGAAACCAGAAAGACCAGCCCTGGCCTTTGTGGAGAAGACAGGTGAACTAGCAAGGACGGTGGCACTAGATAAGTTTCCTACTTAAAACAACACAAATTTATTATCTTACAGTTCTGGAGGTCAGAAATCTAAAACATATCAGCAGGGTTGTGTTCCTTCTGCAGGCTCTGGCGCAGTATCCATATCCTTATTTCCAGCCTCTAAAGATAACTGCAGTCTCCTTAGTTCATAGGCCTCCTTCCACCTCCAAGGTCAACAATCCCCTCACTCCAACCTCTACTTCAGCCTACCTACACAGTACCTTCTCTGACTCTGACCCTCCTGAGTCGCTCTTATACAGACGCTTGTGATTACATTTGACTCTCCTAGATGAGGATAGCCTCCCCATCTAAAAATCCTTAATCACATTAACAAAGACCCCTGTGCCATGTAAGCCAACAGGTTCACAGGTTTTGGAGATTCAGACACGGATATCTTCCAGGGGTCCATTCTTCTGCCAACTGTAGATACCAAAAGATGGGTTTCAAAGAGAAGTTGTCTTGAAAGCAAAGAAACAGTAAACGCCTTAAATAAGTTAACACTATGCAAGAAAAACAGGTTACTGCTATCCTGAACTCATCTCCTCCATATAAAGTGTGCACCTTGGCATTCCTTTGGAACACACTGAAATAGCTTGCACACTATAAAACAACCTAATGCCTGTGCTGTATTACACCGAATACTGTCAAGGAAGAGGAAGACAGAAAAACTGCAATAGGAAGCTTATGAATTTTAAAAGCTTAATGTACATTAGAGGTAATCCTCTTACTTCCCAGCTGTAGAAAACAACTCAGAGAAGCTCAGTTAAAAACCATACAGGACCACAGCTGAGAAATTTTCTATTTTAGTATGTCTCTGAATGGCACCCATTCCAGCACATCTTTTAAGAGATGAAAGCTAACATGTATAGAGCAGCAGCAACAGTTCTAAGGACTTGATATACATTAAGTCAGTCAATATTCTCAAAAACCATACCAGGTAAGTGGTAGTATAACTGCCATTTTACAAATGAGAAACACCATGGCACAGGGAAGTTAAGACATGTGTCCAGGGTCACATGGCTAGTAGTGGTGGAACTGAGATCTGAACCCAAGCAGTCTCCAGGTAGTGTAGTATGAAACAAAGACTTTGGAAGGAGAAAGACCAGGCTTAAATTCACGGTTCACTCCTAACTAGCAATATGAGTTTGGGCAAATAACTTACCTATTATTGTAAGCCTCACTTTTTTTCTGTAAAGTGGACTAGAAACACCTATAGTGAATATAAAGTCAAGTACAGTCTATAAGTACCAATATATGGCAGAAATCTCAATAAAAGACAGCTAATAGTATTATTTTTATCTTTCTAGCATTGTTTTGCAGTGACTTTTTTCAAGGTTTAATCACAATACCAAATTCTTTTAGTGCTCTGCTCACAATTATAGTAAAAACCAATCTCTCTTCTTTATTCTTTAATATCCTCAAATGTACACCAAGAATGCCCAAGGCCAATTATGTCCTAAGTTTTTCAATAATGGGTCACAAATCCATATATAATCAGGCTGCAATTGTTAAAATAATAACAATGAAATAAAGCGTATCTATTCACAAAGTACAAGTTTTCTACCAATATCAAAACAGCAGCATCAGAATTATTTACTCAATGTTATTCATACAACAATTCAGACAGATTTTTCTAAGCCCAGAGCAAATAACTAATCAATGGTGAAACCATTATTAACAACATCAGTATTTAACAGAATGAGTGACTGACATATCTTCAGAGACCCTTTCAACTTCTGAACATAGTAATTCTGACTCTCTTTGGTCAGTTACTTGTAAGAGTCTCTTTTCACTAAGCAAAGGCACACCAAACATCTACTGGAGTTTGATCACACTGAAAGAGCTTTCAAGGTACTTCTGGCATTCATATGTTTTTTTCCCAAAGTCCAGGGATCCCATGCCTTGTGGATGGACATAGTCCCCTTTCGACTCAATTAGAGCCTTCTGAAACAAAGTCATATGCATAGGACAGATACTCGAAAACGCAGATATACCCTATGGGCATCCCAAAAGAAACCATATAAACTTAAAAGTCTGATTCCTTCTCAAGAATAAAACCAAAAAAAAATAAAAAACAAGAACATCTTCTGAAAGTTTGACCCCATTTCTACCAAAGCTTTGAATGTCTTAAAAAACCTATGATTCTAGAACTGGAAATAACTTACTATTTCAGATAAACACCTCTTGACAGCTAGCTAATCAATCAACCCTACATGGTCTGAACACTTGGACTTCTTAGAACAAATAACAATGCTTCATTTTTTTTCTCTTATTCAATTTCAATGTAAACAGATGGTTCATCAAATAACTAAGGAAATATAATCCTGTGAGCACCCAGAGTCCCAAAGTTGGGTTTTTCTGTGCCTTCCTTAATCCGAAGAAGCAGTTCCATAAACCTACTGAATAAAACTAAACTAAAATCTCTATAACCCAGCTTCTTCCAAAGAGTCCATCAACAAGGAAATATTAAGGGCTACAAGGTGAAAAAAATTCAGTCTTCACCATTTCCTCCATCACATCAGAAAATAAACCTGACTCATAAAATTCAAAACTTAGCACAATCTCTTCTGGGCAGAGCAACTTTTAAGTTCTGCTTTAATGACTTCCAAACACTTTTCCTTCATAAGTGCAGTCTCAACTGTGACCAATATGTGTGACTTTTTCACATTTCACCCAAACTCCCAAATCCCTTTTTGGTATACGGTTAGGGTCTGTTATAGCTATGTACCCAAGTTAGCACTAATTAGGTGAAAATGTTTCATTAGAAACATCAGGTAGGATTCACACAAAGGTCAGAAAAACTCCATTTGGCCTGGAAGTTTCTGTGGAGAAGTTGATGGTACATGCATATAAGGCTCTAGTCTAACTAGTCCCCTTTGTCTTCTATTAGGACTAATCTAACCTGTGGCCCTTCTGCTAGCTCTGCTCTAGCCAAATGACAAGGATTCCAATAACCTGAAAGAGAAAATGTAAAACCTCAAATCACTTGATGCCAAAAAGAAGAAGCTTAATGTTTCTTGTTCTTTTGTTTTGTTTTTTATTTTGTTTTTTATTTAAATTCAATTAGCCAACATACACTACATCATTAGTTTCTGATGTAGTGTTCAATGACTCATCAGTTGCGTATAACACCCAGTGCTCATCATGTTTTAAAACAATTCACAGTGACCTTCATCTCAGAAGATAAGGGAAATGTTTTATCTCCATATCTCATTTATAATGTAGTTACACTTTTATTAATAAAAATCAATTGGGAATAAGATGTTTTGTTTAACTAAAGCTTAACGAGATTTGTTTCAAGTGTTATTTTTTTTTTAAAAAATCCAAAATCAATTAGTTTATTTCCATACCTCATTAAGATTTCTCAGATATAATGTAATCATTCACTGAACATATAATTCAAGAAGATGTTATTTCATGTATTCAATCTTTAAGATTAGGTAATTTTATTATTTTTCTTCTGAATTTTAAAACCGGAAAGCAGAAAAAAAATCTGGGTAACAAAGAATGTATTGAAGTTACTGATTATTAAATACCATTTCAAGACATAGATACAAAATGAAACAACACACCTGATTGAATGATGAATCACTATCAGAGCAATTATCCGTGCAGTAACTGCTGCTTTTCTCCTTCTGGATTTTTTTCTGCCTCTCTTGACTTTGCATCTCATCTTCCTCAAATTTGTTAATCATAGATTCCACCACTACCATCATGATATTCTTCAGGGAATGCATCATTTCTTTGTATCTTTAAATTCAAAACAGTCTTGGTCAGAGAAAGACTATCAGCACAAATTAAAACACTCAGCTAAATTAAACAATCTTATTTTTTTCTGTAGAGCACCTTTAAGAGCACAGTTCTAAAAGGAAAAAATATAAGTCAGTTTTTCTTAAAGAACAAGCGGCACAATGGAATTCACACAACAAGAATAAAAATTAAGAATTCCAAACGTGCGTTATTTCCCAGGTTTCTTCATCTGATTACAGGGACCAAGGTAGTAAAATTAACACAGTCTAAGGCAAGATGTTCCAATGGCATGGATACCAGTACTTCGCAACAGTCAACTTCTAATAGCATTCTACCAGAACTGTTTATTTTACATGTCACTTTTATTCCTTGTTTATTTCTATATCCTTCTCTATTCTTCTCCCTTCCTCTATTTTCTTTCCTTCCCTTCTTTCCTGCCTATCTTTATAGGCACCTATAGCCACCGTTCAGACCTAAATAAGAATTAAGCTATCAGTGGGTCCTTTGAAACAGGGTTAAAGAACCCACTGTCAGAGATGTTAAAAAAGGGATTCCTGAAATTGGTAGGAGTTGAACCAGACAGCTTCTAAATCCCTTTTAACTCTAGTCTTAGAAAGAGGGGTGCCTGGTGGCTCAGCTGGTTACACGTCCAACTCTTGATTTAGGCTCAGTCATGATCTCAGGATCATGAGATTGAGCCCTGCAAGGCCGCTTAAGATTCTCTCTCTCCCTCTCCCTCTCTACCCCCCCAATTCATGCACATGCTCTCTCTTTCTCTAAAAAATAAAATCTAAATAAATAAAGTCTCAAAAAAAACTTATAAATAAAGTTCTCCACTTATTATGTACAAACTCTAAGGCATCCATATTAATATTAGATTGAGATCCCAAAAAGCCTAGAAATAGAATTTTAGAGCTAGATGAAACTATTAAAAAAAAATCTAATCTAGCCTTTTATTTTACAAATGAGGACTATGTGTCCTGGACCACTGAAATTTCTATATTTAAAACAGAAAGGCATAAAGATTTAAATAAACATAGTGGGGGCGCCTGGGTGGCATGGCGGTTAAGCATCTGCCTTCGGCTCAGGGCGTGATCCCGGCGTTGTGGGATCGAGCCCCATATCGGGCTCCTCCACTGTGAGCCTGCTTCTTCCTCTCCCACTCCCCCTGCTTGTGTTCCCTCTCTCGCTGGCTGTCTCTATCTCTGTCGCATAAATAAATAAAATCTTTAAAAATAAATAAATAAATAAATAAATAAATAAACAGTGAATAAAGTACTAAATTTGGAATCAGAAACCCTGGATTACAATCCCGACTACTTTACCTACCAGCTTTGTCATCATAAATAAGTTTCATTTTCTCAATTATAAAATGAGATAAAAAGAATACAATCTAGCTGACCTATTTCACATAGTTATATTAAGACATAAGAGTATGTATCTGAAAGTTGTTTATAAATATGAAGCATGAAACATATTATCACTTTGGAATAAAAATACATTAGGAAAATAAGCACAGAAGCTTCCCTTTCTTTATATTTCTGGTAAATGAGTCATTGTAACTCCATAAATCTGCGGAAGGATAGGTAAGTTACTCTCATAAAAACAGTAAAACCGCGCTGGGGTTTTGGATAGAAATAGGAGGCTGAGATTTTTAAAGTTTAAAAGAACTTTAAAATACCTTTTAAATTACATGACATAAATTATATATTACTAAATATATGTAATTCTATATATAAGTTAACATATATTCTCATATATTTAATATGATTTAGCAATATATAATTTATATGATATATAACTAGAAGCAAATTTAGTACATAGTTTATTTATGTATGTATTTTTAAAGCACCAGAAATTGTGAGAAAACACAAAAATATTAAAAGAAGATGAGAATAGTTAGGACCAATGCAGGAGGAAAACACATACAGAAGAGAACTACTACAGAGGTGAGAAAAAGTCCAGGGAAGATCCAAGTTTAAGGTTAAGGGGATATAAAGAGCAAGAAGGAATCCTAGGACACTCATCAGACAAACTGGCAAAGTACCTATAGGATAACTGAAACAAAAGGCTGCAGCTTTCTCCTCTACACTTTCTCAGCAGCAAGAAACAGGGAAGCATAACAATGCCTTCGTAGCAATCAAGAGCTCTCCATCAAAAGCTGCTCTCTTCTTCCACAGTTAATTGTATTATAACTGGACCCAGGTCTAAACTACGGTCCCAGACTCCTCTACAGTTAGGTATAGCCATGTAAACAACACAAAGTCCTTTCCCCTTATAATTTACAATACAGTAATTTAATAAATGAATATAAAGGTAAGAATCTCAATGGCTAAGGGTAATTAAAATCCACAGAAAATCTGTAAGTTTCATCTTAGACATGTTTCCTCCAGACCTTTTTGAACACACCAACATGAATTCTTCCACAAGAAGTATCAGCACACTGTCCACAGAAAGAGATAAGAATAATAATTTTTACTTTTATCTTTTTTATAGATTTTATTCTTAAGTAATCTCTCCATCCTACGAGGGGCTTGAACTCACAATCCCAAGATCAAGAGTCACGTGCTCCATTGACTAAGCCAGCCAGACACACCAAGAATAATAATTTTTAAAATTAAAAAAAAAAAAGCCATAGAGCCAGACCCTCAATATCAAGAGTCAATAGCAGCCACTGCAGTTTTGAAAAAGCCAAAGAAAAACAAATATAGGATGGACTATAAACACCACTAAGACTCATTCAATACTCCAAGAATTCAAAATAAGAAAAAGTTCTAAGAGGTAGTAAATTGAAACCACATCAATTAATAATGAAAATCTACATGGTAAGTAGTTGCACTTACATATATAAGGAATAGATGATAGACCCTACAAATGAATTCTTCTATCTGTAAACCTCTATTTAAACAATATCAAAATGTTTAAGAAAATAATTTCTAATTATTACAGTAAAAATGCTGTTAATAGAGGTACTACCGCCTAATCATTAGTCCTAAATAATTTTTGAATCTCACACACACACAAGAAAAAAATAATACTCTGCGCAACTTAAAATCTTTCATCTATGACTCACAAAGCAGAAGACAAACATTCATTAAGATATTGAACATCTTTGTGAGGTCACTATCATTTTTCCAGTGGATGAATTAAAACACAAGAAAATTAAATGGCTTACTCAGGGATAAAAAAAATTTCCTAACATTCCCATATAAAACTTTTCTCTTAGCATGAAAATGCTTTCATTTTCTGACTAATATTATATTTTAGTACTCCTTTAAAATAAATTTAATAGTACTGCCAGAAATAGATTACTAGAAATTATACTACCCAAAGATGAACATGACTCTAGTTTGTGTTTTTTCTTCAAATCAAGAAATAAGAACTCTTGGGGTGTCTGGGCAGCTCAGTCTGTTAAGCAACTGCCTTCGGCTCAGGTCATGATCCCAGGGCCCTGAGATCAAGCCCTACATCGGGCTTCCCTCTGCCTGCTGCTCCCCCTGCTTGTATGCTCGCTCTCGCTATCTCTGTCTTTCTCTCTGAAAATAAATAAATAAAACCTTTAAAAATAAAGAAATAAAATAAAATAAAATAAAACAAAATAAAATATTATTGTGGGCATACTCACTCTTTAGATTCCTGAGTTCTTTTAGTAACATGCTGTACAACTGTGTCATAGCCAGATTCCTCATCCTGATTCTGATCAGATGTCCATTTTTCCATTTCTTCTTCAATCATAGATCCCAAAGTATTACATATATGCTGTCGAAGATATTTCACAAATTCATAGCTAAAACAAATATTTAAAAAATAAATGCAGTAAATATCGTGAACTCACTTACTAAACATATCCAGAAAAAAATGTTAGCACAGAAAGATTTATAAAATACTCAGATTTCTTACCCTAAACTAAGATTAAATTTTTCATCCCAAATCACCAAGCTAATCTACAATGTTGTTGTTTTTTTCTGGGACATTGGCATTTTCTCCATTCCATGCCCACTCACTGCATCAATCCAGCCAGTCATCAACACTTGTTAACAATGCCTACACATCCCTTGGCTTCATCACTTCTCCTTTTTTCCACTTCTCTCTCTTTCTCTCTCTCAAATAAATAAATCTTTAAAAAAAAATTCATAAACTGCTAATTCAGATCCACCTTAATCTAAAACTCTTGTCATTCCCACAATCCCACACTCTCCCAAAGATGGAAAAATTCCAAAAATGTTTAAGAAATAAAATAAGATGTTCTGTAGTGCTCAATGGAGATTGGAAACAGAAATAAATAAATGTAATACTCATATTTTTACCTACTGTGTATTATTTAAATTTCTTTCGTCTAGGGAGGTAACTCTATTACATTTTATTTTCTCAAAATTGTAATTCACATATTAAATTTAAAAGGATTACTTACTTAAAAATTTAAGTTATTCATTGAATTTACTTTTAAATGTTTAATATTTATATTCAATGTTTGGCTAGTAACTTCTAAGCTTTAAGAAAATAGGTATCTATTAACAGCAGAAGAAGAAAACAACATTATTTTGTAAACTTAATGACCTGCAATATTAGATCAAAATGATGAACACTAATTTTCAGAAATACTCCAAGAAAAACAAAACCCAAAACTTACTGAATCATAAATCATAGAAAATAGCCTCTAATCATTTAAACAGTTTTGGAATTTTTGCTGCTTCTGGTGACTCATCATCGCCTTATATTACTTGAAGATCTTCCCTTATACAAGCATAACTTCTCATCCATTTTAAATGTTCACTTATTTTTTAGTTTGTATATTTGTAATTATAAACCAATTCTTTGCCTATTCTACACAAAACGGCAAAAACTTACACAGGCAAGAAGAATTCAAAGATTAAGGTTCCAAGAGAATCTTCTTAAGATGCTAATTGTTTAACATTTGACAGTCCCTATACTGTCACCACAGAGGGACTGCTGGCTCTAAGATTAGAGTTGGCAGATATGTGTGATGATATCTGAAGAGTCCAAAAAATATGTGTTCACCACAACCATCCCACCACAACCAGAAACCCTCTAAAAAATCAGAATATCTGAAATCCCAATACCATAAATATATCATTGCTTTCTTTAAAATGTCCTTGTAAATAAAAAAGGACCCAGGAATAGACAATCCTTTCAGCCCAATCACTATGTCCTCACAGCGAGCCTCTTGCCACTGGGAAAACGAAAAGTGCAATTGGAAGAAAGTGCCAAGAGATGAAAGGTCTCCAGAAACAATCTTGATCCTCTTCACAATCCTGCCCTAGGCTAGTCAAACAGACAGGAGTTTTCCTTTACATCTCCGAGACACTCAGTAGGAAACAAAACATGGGGAAGGCTGACTTAATTCTCTGAAACTAAAGGAAGGGCCACTCTGAAGATGAATTCTACGTCACATCAACATCTACAAATCAAGCAATTAGAAGAAATTAATATTTACCTGAGAAATATCACTTTTGTGTTTTTGTTTAAAGCCCAAACTATAAGCAACAGAAAGGATATTTTCCTAACTAATGAAGTGAGGAAATATAGAACAAGCCCATTAACAAATGTATTCAAGGAAGTTAAGAGAAGGGGCACCTGGGTGGCTCAGTAGGTTAAGCGTCTGCCTTTGGCTCAGGTCATGATCTCAGGGTCCTGGGATCAGCCCCACATTGGGCTCCCTACTCAGCAGGGAGTCTGCTTCTTCCTCGGCCTCTGCCCCTCCCCCCTGCTCATGATCTGTTTCTCTCTCTAATAAATAAAAATCTTTAAAAAAAAAAAAA
>NW_023203059.1:30749-39310 GCF_002007445.2 Ailuropoda melanoleuca
GGAGGAGCCTGATGTGGGGCTCGATCCCATAACGCCAGGATCACGTCCTGAGCCGAAGGCAGACGCTTAACTGCTGTGCCACCCAGGCGCCCCAAAATACTGTATTTAATCTTGTATAAATAGGAAGCATGATAGGTTGAAGTATTATGCAATTCTTGTATTTTTCTACATGAAATTTAAGATACGGAACTTGATTAGGTAGGCATGGTAAAATTTCAAATGTAACCACTACGAAATAAGAAATAAAGAATTTAAATTCAAAAAATGGACGGAAAAATGAAATGAGAGAAAAGCAAAAAGTCCCAATCAATTAAAAAAAAAGTCAAAAAAGAAAACAGAAGCATGAGAAAAGTAGGAAAAATCAAAATATATAAAGATACATGATAGAAAAAGTCCAAAATACTGATAAATTTAAATAAACTCAGCCATCCTCTTATAGGAACTATTAGACCGTATGTTAAAATAACCAACTATAGGGCCCCTGGGTGGCTCAGTCGGGTGTCCAACTCTTGGTTTAGGCTCAGGTCATGATCTCAGGGTTGTGGGATTGACCAGCAGGCTCCCTGCTCAGTGGGGAGTCTGCTTGAGTTTCTCTCTCTATGCCCCTCCCCTTCTTGCACATGCACTCTCTCACTCTCAAATAAATCTTGAAAAATAATAAATAACCAGTTATATGCTATTTATCAAAACCCTAAAAACAGAAAAATTAGGACTAAAAAGGTAGGGAAAGATGCATACTATCCAAAAGAAAGCTGTTGAGGCTATATATTTATGTCAGCAAAAATAAAACTTAAGAAAAAAATATGTTAGGGGCATAGCATTCCACTTCATAGTTTTTACCACACTATTTAATTCAACAGGAAGATAAAATTTTTAACTTTAAGTAGCAAAATTCTTAATCTCTCCAAAAGTCTTTAATATTTTCCAGAGAAGTTTTCTGCGCATAAGATGCACTTTAAAGTTGAATACCTAAGATCTGTTTTTTAGATTTGCTTTCTCAGATTGTAAGAAACAGGGGGAAAAAATGCCTCAGCAAATTTAGTGTTTATGAAGAACTGAAAATTCATTTATCATTGTTAAAGATACAAAAACCTCTCAAGATATCCCAAAACTGTTGTGGCAACCTAATTACCTTGTTGTCCAAATCATAATAACCCTATCATTTTCATGATTCAGTTGTCTCTTTCTTTATCACCTCTGCTTCTACTGCTTCTGACCATCTTTTTTTAATGGCACCTGCATTTAAAACTCCCTAAGACAAACCATAAGAGACCCCTAAATATAGAGAACAAACTGAGGGTTGCTGGAGGGGAGTTAGTTGGGAGGGTGGGCTAAATGGGTGATGGGCATTAAGGAGGGCACTTGTTGAAATGAGCACTGGGTATTATATGTGGGTGATGAATTACTGGATTCTGCTCATGAAGCCAGTGATGCACTGTATGTCAACTACCTTGAATTTAAGGTTAATAAATAAATAAACCCCCTAAGACTCTGTAGAGGAGCCTTGATGCATAGCCCATATCCCTTCAGGACAAAGCACGTATTCCCTCGTCTCCTTTGAGTGTTGGCTGCTGATATTTTATAGCTGAATCCCTCTTCAGGAATTGCCCTGGAAGAAGGAAGTAATCATGCTCAAAGTCGTGCTCCCTTCCTGAGGAAGGCTCATGTCTGATGACCGGTCAAGGTGGTATCTAATCAGCCATCCTTTTTGTCTCAATTGGAACAACCCTGAAGCATCACAGTTTCAGAACTCCTCATGTGATTCCTGAAGCCTCTGTTGCAAGGGCATTACAGTTGAACTTCTTATTCCTAATTTTACTTCCCAAAGTTCTACCAGTTAGTGTTTCCGAGAACATACCTAATAAATCTGCATACACATCTCGGATTCCTAGAGTCTGTTTCCAGAAGAATGCTATCTGCTACAGAATCTGACTGGGTCAGTTAGATACTATCCCATTATCTGATACATATTGTTCCTGGTAGGATGAGTTTCTGATGATGACATAAACTGTTGGTCTTCCTTATGTCCATGGACTTTTGCGAAGGCACTGAGTTTTGTTCCAGACATACATGGCCACAGGAGCAAGGTCAATTACCTAAAACATGGTTTTTACATGTTTGCTTTAACTGAAAACAAAAATTAGACTGTGGGAATAAAAGGTGCTTGGGACTCATGGACTTGCAGTGACATAACACATGTAAAAAGACTAACAAAGGCCCTAAATTTGGGGAAAGTTGTTGCCCATTTGTACAGCTTTAAATTGAATATTTTCATAGAACTGGGTCAGGTTCAACTGATATAATCTAATAAAAGAGTAAATCATTTCAGATTTTCAAAGTTTTGAAATTGGCTCTTCTTTTTCCTAGACAATAAATAAGAGTGAAATGAGGATATAAACCTCTAAAATTGCTATTAAAGCCTTCTTTATATCTGGGATTTCGCATTTCAGAGTGGACTTTGCTTTTTTCCCAGAGGATATTTCATTCGATATGAAAACCAAAGTCTTACTGATGAAAAATTCTTCTAAAAGTCTCACATGGCCTTTGGCCATTTACCCAAAATATAAGTGTTTAGCATTGAGAGTATGCTCCAGTGTCTGGATAAAGAATTTGAATTAGTATAGATATCTATTTTTCCTTATATACAGGGTTCATGTACTGATCCCATCTAACTTGGCCTAAAGAATATTCTGAATTAGCCTCTGAGCTATGGTCCTATCCTATCAATTCTTTTAACAGTATGCAAGTAAGACAAGAAGCTAACTCTATGAAAGCAAGGTTATAATACATTCATTTTCAAGTATAACTGAACTTTGCTTTTGAAGATTTGATTTAACACAGTTTTTAAATACTTTATCCAACTCTGTGTTTTGAAAGCATATTATCAGCCCACAGCCAAAGGTCTTTTTATATAAGAATTGTAGATGAGCTACTGAAAGTCATTCCTATAAATATATGGCATATGTTTATAGGAATAATACTTGTTAATACAGTAGTATGCAGTCATTTTCAGACTTGACCTCAAACTGCAGGGTCCATGTATATCTTGTATTAGTTTAGGTTACAAATATAAACCACTGTAAAAGAAAGGGGGTGGGCAGAGCAAAAATAGAGTAGCTTAAGCAAGGAAGAGGCTTATTTACCTCTTATGTTGCCATCCAAATGTAGTAAATCCCAGGCTGGTAGGGCAGCTTTGCCATCATCAACAAGAATTTTTCATCTTTGGGCCCAAGGTGGCTTCTCCACCTTCCATGAATACATCTGTTTCTCAGCCAGTAGAGAAGAGAAATGGTCAAGAGCATCACCAGAAAGTGACATGCATCACTTCTGTTTACATCTCATTAGCTAAGATGTAGTTATATGAACACTGGTGGCTGCAGCAGAGGTAAGAAGTGAAGTCTTTGACTGGCTAAGAAAAACTAGGCTCTTCAATTACTAAGAAGAAAGAATGGATATTGTTGAATAGCTAGCAGTCTCTGCCACATATCCCTGTGGTAATACTATCCTGACGTTCCAAGTTGTACACATTTTTGGCAAAGGGCTAAATCAGTCACCGTTCAGGTCAGGAAACAGAAACCACTCCAGGTATTTTAAGAAGGACAAGTATTTAGGAATTTACAAAATTACTAGGAAGGCAAGAGAAGAAGGCTTTAATCTGACACTCCAGAAATTATTCTTAGAGCGCTACAGATCTGATCCTGCAGTTGAAATACTATTTCTGAGCTACCATGGAACTATTGAATTTGTGAACACAGAGCAACAGCCAAATTCAGGGATAGGATACCTGAGTTTGGAAGTCACTGTGATCAGCACAAATGCCCTTTAAATCCCCCAGAGCCATTTACTGGGTACTGAAATATGGCCACCATCTCCGCTGAAATTGTTTCAAACGCCGTAGGAAGCTGGAGATAAGATTATGAAATGCTACTACAGAAAATGTCACATTTCCATGACCATGTTTACCAGCATATACACAACCCAGAAAAGACATAAAACGTTTGGGTTACCTTCCAAATTGTGCAAATGTACTTAATTTGCAGAAACTAACGCACAACCAGAACAAGCTGCAAAGGAGTCTAAAAACGTTATTGATAGTATAACCACTTTTACAGAATAGAAAGGCATAGTAGGAATGTGGATTTGAAGATGAGCAAGTCAAAAACCCACCGCTGTGGCAACTAGCACCATATATTCTGGAAAAGAAATTGATCATCCATGAATACTGCTCTGCAAGAACCCAATTTAAACTCCCACAACTGACTGACTGACTCAATATTTTTGTACTTATTCAACTAGTCAGATTCTACCTGTTAGTTGTAAGATTTACCTTTGACGTGATCTCTCTTCTCACATACCGATAACTACCTATTTTTAAATGCTAAACAAATAGTGAATTATATCATTCATAGGTTATTCAAAATATTCCTTTGCTTTTATTGGTTTTAGTGCTCAGCATATAGTTTCATATTGCTAGACATGTTCACAACCAGAAATATTAAGCTAATGGAATGAAAATAAGGTCAGCCAGTGGTGATTGATACCGTTCTGTCAATAAAAGCATTTCTTTCAAATAAACATATAATTCTAAGAGAAAGAGTGATACTCAAAACCAAATGAAATGTAACTTATTACTACATAGTACTATTTATAATTTTATATAATAATAATAATGAAGAGCTACTACATATTTCTAAAGTGCCTTTTGTTTTACTGAACACTATTTTAGATAATTCAAACAATACTTATTTGGTGTGTTTATATAGTGTAACTGAAAACTCAAATCAGAATACTTATAAAATGATATTAATTGATCCAGGATTCCCTCCACCCCACTGGGAAAAAAATGATATTAATTGACTTGAACTAGTAATTAATTTCAAGGCTCATGCATTCCCTGCTTAGCCCAAGTATACTAGTGCTCAGTTGGGAAACAAGTTTGGGGAATCTTTGTGTAGGTAATTCTCAAAAACATATGGTTATCTAGATTATTAGAGACCAAGATTATATACTATATCACAGAATAAAACTTTATCCTGCAGACAATAGCTCCATTGAAAATTTTTTAGCAAAAATAAGGTAATTGCTATTGGGTTTTGTTTTTGTTTTTGTTTTTTGCTGTCTAGGATCCTATACCCTGTCACAAATTTGGGGGAAATAGCCTCTCAATTTTTTAAAATTTTTTCCTCTTTTTAAATTGATGTATAATTGACTATATTCATTTTATGTGTCTCTCATTTCTGAATCTACATGAGGAAGATGCTCCCTCTCTCAACCCCAGAAAAACAGACCCTAGGTAGTTGACACAGCCTGAGCTAATCAGCTGCTACCATGTGAATTTTGTTGGTAATACAGTGGAAAGGATTGCTATCCTCTCTGCTTACCTCCCCTAAGCATAGGTTACTACAGGGATTCTTTTTCAAATTACACAAAATACACACATCACACACCACACCATTCAAATGACAAAAAGTAAATGGAAAAACCATGGGAAAGATCAAGATTAAAACAATGATCATAAAGCATCAAATACATTAAGTACAATAAACATTGGGAGTGGCCTTCTAACTTATAAAAACCATCTCACCTAAAGATGGCAGTAATATGCAATAACTATTACACAAATTTCAGTAACAAAAGTTTCATTGAAATTCCATGACCCACACTATATAATGAAATGCAAAATAAATATAACTAACGATGCAGCTAAATTTTATATCACTGTAAACTTTTAATAAGATTGTTAATCCTTAACATTGCTTTCCTGTGGGATTTTTCATAAAGGGTAAAGAATAGCCAATAATGCTAAAACCAAGAAGTAATTTATAAAGTAGTTCTCTGAATATTAAAATCAAATTAGTGATATAGTGAAATACTAAACTGAAGATATTAAAATGTTACATAATAATTAATAATAGGAACCAAGCTGCCGCCACATTGGCAATTAAAAAAAAGTGCAAGCTAAAACAAGGTAACCACTTTAAATTTACAAAATTAGCATAGTTTTAGAGCATACACATATTTAGCATTGAATAATAGGCAACAAAATGAATACTCTTTTATAGTATTCCTTTATAGTCATCTCTCTTTTTAGGAGTACAAATAGGCAAAATCTTCTTGGGAAGAAACTGACAATATGTATCAAGAACTTTTGATTCAGTAATTCCATTTCTAGGACTCTACTCCATGGATCAGAAATGCAGTTGATGAATTTATTATAAGGATGTTTACAGGCAGGTTATTTGTATCTCTAAGAAATTGGAAGACCTCCTAAATATTTCATAATATGCTGAAGTTTAAATAAATTATGGTGTAGCCATATGTTATTAATGTCAGCCATTTTAAAAAATGTTTCCTGGAGCGCCTGGGTGGCTCACTCAGTTGAGCAACTGACTCTTAGTTTTGGCTTAAGTAGTGATCTCAGTGTCATGGGATCGGGTAATGGGACGGGGCCCTGTGTCAGGTTCTACACTCAGCATGGAGTCTGCTTGTCCCTCTCTCTCTGCTTCTCCCCCTGCTCTCTATCGCTCAAATAAATAAATAAATAAATAAAACCTTTAAAAAAATTTAAAAAAAACACTTTCTATGAAGTTAGTAATGGGAAATATTCACATTTTAAGTGGAAAAGTTTGAACCTCAAATGTATATATTCACTCAATAGTTATTGTCTATAATCTGAAATGCATGATCATGTACTTGACAATACATGCATACACACATATTTCACAATTATGCATGAAAATTTCTTCTACCATAATTGTGATATTAGTATATATAATGCTAAACCTAACAAGGTCTTAGTACAGGAATGGTATAAGTTTACTAAATGCTCAGGCACCATAGATGAAAGAAGCCAACGGACTAGCTCTAAAGTTGATCAGTTGGTAAATAATGATGATGGTGGTATTATATTGAATTAGTGAGAAAACTATCAAGACAATTAAAAACAAACATTCAAATGTGGTTACCTCTAAGAAGTTGAAAGTGCAATGGAGTTGGGACAGCAATGAGGCAGAAGGCTTTTTGTTATAAACCTTACTATACTATTTGATTTTTATTAATGTATATACTTTCATTTTATTTATTTATTTTTTCAATTTGTTTTTAGAGAGAGCACGTCAGAGCGAGCAGGAGAAAGGGGCAGAGGGAGAGGGAGAGAGAGAAGCTTTAGCAGGCTCCACGCCCAGCACAGAGCCCAATGCGGGGCTCAGTCTCCCAACCCTAAGACCATGACCTGAGCCAAAATCAAGAGTTAGATGCTTAATAGACTGAGCCACCCAAGCACCCCTATACTTTCATTTTATAAACAGAATGCCCTTTTAAAAGTTGGTAGTACATAGGGCCCAATAAACAGCAGCCCCCTTTCCCACCCAAGATCAGAACTGAGAGGTAGACATAGGAGTCAGATAGATGGGGATAAAATATCAACTTCATTAAAAGGTCAATTGGTCTCTGGGTGTACTCTTGATCTCTGGGTTGTGAGTTCAAGCCCATGTTGGATGTAGAGATTACTTAAAAATAAAATCTTTAGGGGAAAAACTGTTAATTGAAGATGTAACATATATGTGTCATAACAGACTTGCTAATATTTCATGACTAAATTTGCCTTTACCTACCCAGTCACTTGCATAGCTATAAAATAACAAGCCACCCCCACAGAGGAAAGCAGACAGAAAAGTGCATGCATCCTACGCATAGGCTAAGACTGAAAATCAAAAGGAGAAGGGAGTTGAGCAAATGCACTTGGTTTCTTCTTTCAGAATCACTGATAATTTCCGTAAAATCACTCTCTGGCCATCTACTAATCAAACATATAATATATCTGCCATGTGTGAGGCACTTTGCCACATGTTATGCTAAGACCAGTGAACAATAAAATTGGTAAGACAAGACTGCTATCTTCAGCTCATAATCCAGTGAGAGAGACATGTAATGTGTAAGGGAGACATGTATACAAATTATTAGACAAGATGCTACATATCATCTTGAATGATTCCATCCAGTTCTAAGAATCTGTGTTTGAGGGGTGCCTGGGTGGCTCAGTTGGCTAAACATCTGTCTGCCTTAGGCTCAGGTCATGATCCTGCAGTCCCAGGATCAAGTCCCAAGATTGAGTCCTGGGATGGAGCCCCACATCGGGCTCCCTGCTTATAAGCAGGAGTCTGCTTCTCCCTCTGCCCCTCACCTTGCTCATGCTCTCTCTCACTCTCTTGCACTCTCTCTCTCTCTCTCAAATGAATAAAATCTTAAAAAAAAAAAAAGAAAAGAATATGTGTTTGGGGAGATCTTTCAGTTCATCAATTATTTATCCATATAAAGATAGTAGTTTTGTTGATTTTCCTTTAATCTTGGCATATAATATTTGCATTATATAAGTAAAGTTGTAATAGTCTAATTTAAATTCTTTAGATGCCTCTATTTATCCCTTTATTACTATTTTTAATCCCTTTATTATTTTTGAAATAAAATCCATTTTCCAGGGCAGTTTCTTTGCACATAAATTTGAATAGCCTCTGTGTTCTGTAATATTTAATATTTTAGTGGCAGTTTTCAAATTTATTGAT
>NW_023203059.1:39410-48808 GCF_002007445.2 Ailuropoda melanoleuca
TGCTTGTGTTCCCTCTCTCGTTGGCTGTCTCTATCTCTGTCAAATAAATAAATAAAATCTTTAAAAAAATATATATATATATATAGACGTAAATTCTACAAGAAATTAAGAGTTGAAAGTGGTTTGTTGAGGGAAAAAGTTATTTGGGAGGGAGGAGGAAGTGAAGTGGTGGACTACTTGCTACTTTTCATTAGAAACCCTCTATTACTCTTTGGCTTTTAAATCATGTATATGTTTCACTTTGAAACATAAACAAAAAAAGTACTGGTGTGTGTGTGTGTGTGCACGCCATATTTGATGCAAGTACAGAAATTCACCCAAAGTAGATCAAATTAAAACACTACATATTGAAAACAAGGAAATTTGAAGCAAACAAATTTAGGACCCAAAGCTAAGTTTCAAAGTCTGGCCATTACTCTGTAAATCTTTTTCTCTGTAGGAACAGAAAGATCCTTGTCTCTACTTAGATTTATGTATTTGCTTCATTTTTCTCCTTGCAGATTGATCTTAACATCTTCTCTTCTTCCCTTACAACTTCTACTTGCTGGCTGTTCAGGCTCTCCAAGAAACCAGTTCTGGCCCTAACTTCACAAGAAGAATCCAGTAGGCACATTTTCCAAGACAGTGTTTGTGTCTGTGTCCCTTAGTTCAAATTCTAAACGTTGAGACTGAATGATTAGGTCTATGTATAGATTGTCTACCCATTCGTGGTATCACATGATACAAACATGACCACTCAAGCCCGTCACCTCAACAAGAGCTCTGAAAGGGATAAAATTTCAAAGAAGGGACTGCTATTGGAAAGTTATATAGACCTAACCTATTCACCCAATCTTATTCCATGCTTACCAAACTAACTTTATTTTTTTAAATTTTATTTTATTATATTATGTTAATCACCATACCAAACTAACTTTAAATAATTTGATTTACCTAAAGTTTGTCTACTGGGGAAACCAAGGCACTGGACTTTGGGACTTATATTTCCTCTTTGTAAGTTAATAAGCTGACTTCAACAATATAAACAAAAGAAGAGAAGATAAACAGAATAGGTCTACAAAGAGGAAAATTTTGAAAATACACATTGGGAAGTATGGACAAAGAAAGAGAACTAGAAAATTCTTTGACTTTCCATTCTTGAGGTTTGGCTCCTCATCGTGAAATTCTTTCTATGAGATTCCCCTGTAGCCTGCAGGGCTGATCCATTTGAGTCAATTCTGGTTTTTCAACTGTGGCACATTGACAAAAATATTAAAAATTTTAAAAGCCTGAAACACTGTGTCGGACCCTAAAGTCAGACTGCAGTATATTGTTCGAGGTAGTGCTGTCTTATGAGGTTTCTTGGCAGTCAGCCAACTTTAACTAACTTGAGTCAATATTTATGGATTTGCTTATCCAAACAAAATATCTTTAATAAAAAGCCTACAGTAATATTTTTACTTGTACAAAGAAAACTATTTAAACCCTGAATATTTTAATTAGCAGTAAAATATGATATGTTGTCCCTGAGTCTTTTTTCCTCAACTGTTTTTTTTTTTTTTAGTCCAAGAAGTAATGGTAGAAAGAGCATGGAAGTATTTTGAGTAAAATTATGATAAAACTAGCACTTTTAGATTTTACAGACCACAAAGATAGTTATAGAATCCAAAATCTCAGTACCTTTCATATGTCATGGATGTCATACTGGCTTCCTATGTAGTTTTCTCTGAACCATGTTTAGACTTTACTTCAAATGTCAAGACATAGAATCCAATAATGATGTTCATTGACTCTTACCATAACTTCGACTGACTGCAGTGGACATAGAGAAAGAATGATAGCATGGTATTGTAAGTACTTGCATAAAAGAAAGCTACAAGGCATGGCATGTGGATAAAAGAAAGGAGTTTTAAGAGATAAAACACAATGTTATCCACTTAAAAAATCAAGACCCCCACAAAAGCACTTTAAGAAATAGCAGAACTCACTAGTTTTAAATTTTTTAAAAAAAAAGCAAATAAAAACAAAAAGTGAAATATTTTCCCCTCAAATTGTCCTACCTAAAGTTGCATAATTATTCTACCAATACTTCATTAGTTTTTCTTAGCTAGAGAGGTTGGGGAAGAGTGTTAATAATTCATAAAATCTTCAGGATGCCTGGGTGGCTTAGTCAGTTAAGCATCTGCCTTTGTCTTGATCCCACAGTCCTGGGATTCAGTCCTGCATCTGGCTCCCTGCTCAGTGGGGAGCTTGCTTCTCCCTCTGCCTGCTGCTCCCCCTGCTTGCGATCTCTCTCTCTCTGACAAATAAATAAATAAATAAAATCTGAAAAAATAAGAATAATAGCTCATCATATCTTCTATAAGGCCTTTAAAATTCTCTACCTTGTCCAATAGCCAGTCATCTGGAAATATTTTACTTTCCAAGTTAGCAAACCAATGAAAAAAACATATTTTGTACATTCTTCTGTTGCTTGTTAGTTAGCCTGTGTCTACCAAAAGTGTGGTCCTACTGTGTGATATCAAGGTAGTGCTTATTCAGGATAAATTTTTTAAGGCTAGTGATTTCTTCTTCAGCAGCGTTAGATAGACCTAAAGGAAGGATGAGAATCCCAGTGAAAAAAATAGTCTGTGATCAGCTACTTCACGGTTCAAAACAGAGCAATCTCAGGGACCTGTGGGTAGACAGTAAATGGCAACCAGGATCCTGACCCCTCTTACATCATATTTTGCTGTTTAATTTTCTGCAGCAACAAAACACATAATTAATCTTGGCAGTTGGGAACTTACAATTGCTTCTCTCCACCTTCTGTTGAACTCTTTGTTTCCCTTTGCCTTAAATAGTACTGAAGAATAATTTCACATGGGTGCAAAAAACAGCCAATAGAAGAGTTTTTACTTGTATTCTATGCATACTTTTGTGCTAAGGACCATAATATGGAACAATTTATATGCTGCACATGTTCAGAAGTTGCTAAATGTCACTAACAAGAATTAAGGATAGCCCTGCGGAGTGCGTCTTAATATTATCTTACAACCAGGCTAAGGGTAACAGAATTTTCTCTAAATCACTTAGATTTTATAATAGTGCTTAAATGAGAACTTATCTTCCCACTCAACAACATTAAATTTTTTCTGGGCCAACTTCTCACAGTTACACATAAAGCACTATTTATACTCACTATGAAAAATTGTTTATAGGGGCGACTGGGTGGCTCACTGAGTTAACTGACTGATTGTTGATTCTGGCTCAGGTCATGATCTCAGGGTTGTGAAGTCGAGCCCCACGTTGGGCTCCGCACATGGAGCCTGCTTAGGATTCTCTCTCCTTCTCCCTCTCCCTCTGTCCCCTCCCACCCTCTACCTCTCTAAAAACAAAAACAAATAAACAAAAACAACAAAAAGTTAATTTGTTAATGGAAATAGTAAGTTATGCAGTGAATAATTAAATGATTACTGTTTTCCCAAAGGTCTAATTCTTACATCTACTTTAAAGTGTTTTCTACAGCAAAAAGCCAAGACAAGGGGCACCAGGGTGGTGCAGTTGGTTAAGCGTCTGACTTTTGGTTTCAGCTCAGATTGTGGCCTCAGGGTCCTGAGATTGAGACCCGCATGGGGTTACACCATCAGTGTGGAGTCTGCTTAAGATTCTCTCTTCCTTTGCCCCCCACACTCATGCTGTCTCTCTCTCTCAAATAAATAAATAAATCTTTAAAAAAAGAAAAGCCAAGACATATAATTCTTTTTGATGACTAGCTAGCTGTTAAGGCTTTGAATAAAGTGTGATAATCTGCGGCAAAAAAGTCAAATATGGAGCTGAGTTTCAAAAACTCTTGTTATTGATTGTATAATGTTTTATTATTTTTTAAGTTTTTGCTTTAATTCTAGTTAAACTTACAGCATTAGTTTTAGGCGTACAAGATGGTGATTCAGCACTTCCATACATTACCTGGGGCTCATCACAAGTGCACTCCGTAATCCCCATCGCATATTTAACTCATCCTCCCACCCTCCTCTCCTCTGGTAACCATCGGTTTTTTCCTCTATAATTAAGAGTCTGTTTCTTGATTTCTCTCTCTCTCTTAATTTTTCCCCTTTGTTTTGTTTCTTAAATTCCACGTATGTGAGAAATCCTATGGTATTTGTGTTTCTCTGACTTATTTCCCATAGCGTTATATGCTCTAGTTCCATCCATGTCATTGCAAATGGCAAAATTTCATTCTTTTTAATGGCTGAGTAATATTCCATTTTATCTATATCTATATCCGATCTTCTTTATCCATTCATCAATTGATGGACACTTGGGCTGCTTCCATATCTTGGCTATTGTAAATAATGCTGCTATAAATGTAGGGGTGCATGTTTCCCTCTGAATTAGTGTTTTTGTATTCTTTGGGTAAATACCCAGAAGTATGATTGCTGGATCTTAGGGTAGTTCTATTTTTAACTTTTTGAAGTGCTTCCATATTGTTTTCAACAGTGGCTGTGCAGGTTTGCATTCCTATCAATAGTGCAAGAGGGTTTCCCTTTTTCCACATCCTCATCAAAACCTGTTGTTTCTTTTGTTGTTGATTTTAGGCATTCCGACAGGTGTGAGGTCCTATCTCATCTCATTTTATTTTCCCTGATAAGTGATGATGAGCATCTTTTCATGTGTTTGTTGGTGATTGTGTACTGTTTTATTTCAAATGATTAATGTATTTCAGGAAAATGCCTTCCTGTGGTAGAGAATAACAACATAGTTCATAACTTTCTTCTAAATATCCAAATGAATGCTTAGAGAGACCTGTACTTGATTCTTCAATAAATTCTTTGTAAATGTGAACCAAAGTGTCAGTTTCATCCCTAGGATGAAATCCCTAGATTTTTTACATGCAGCATATTTTCAACTATTGATTTATCTTCACTTTAACTTCCAACATTTTTCAAATAAGTACACCATCTGTAACATAATATTTCAAAAATTATGCCTAATCTAAAAACTGATTTTGGGGGGTGCCTGGCTGGCTCAGTCAGTTAAGCATCTGACTTTGGCTCAGGTCATGACCTGAGGGTCCTGGGATCAAGCCCTACATAGGGCTTCCCACTCAGAGGGAGTCTGCTTGTCCCTCTCCCTCTCCATCTGCCCCTCCCCCTGCTTGTGCTCTCTCTGTCTCTCTCAAATAAATAAATAAAATCTTAAAAATAAAAATAACTGATTTGGGGGTATATTTAGGCAGTAAGTAGTATAAAGCAGTCAAACATTTTATCACTTGGTAATACTATCCACTTCTGATTCTACTTTGCATGATTAAAGGACTTGTCAGCAATAGGAGATTATACAGAGAAACTGGAAAATAGGGTTTACTGAACTGAGTACTATTCAGTGTTGCTATTCTGACCCTCCTTTTCTCTTCCATGTTCCAATAGAATGTTTCAAAATAGCAGAAATTCTTCCCTACTGAATTTAAAAAACCATTTGATAAGGCATTAAGTTCCCCATTCTCTTATTTTTGTTTAAACAAAATGAGATATAAAATGATCAGAGATTCAAAAAAGTGATTCAAAAATCCAAAAAGGGGTAACTCAACTAAAGATTCTGATGAAACAGAATTTTTTTGTAATTTTTGTTACTTTTGGAAACAAAGAATACTATCCAAAACACATGCTTAATTACACCACCACTAATATATAACTACTTTAAGGTGTAATGAATTATTACTTTAACTAAAATCAATTAATCTTCATTTTTTCTAAAAATAGACTTAAGTCTTACAAAGCTTCCCATATGTCTGAAGAAGCATGATTTGCACTTATAGAGATTTTTTAAATATTTATTTTGCTAGGTAGATAGTAAACATAAGCAGAGGTTGAAAAATAAATTCTAAAGATGTATATAAGTGTATGTCTGTATTATTGTATACCCTAATAATTTTCCTGTATTACAACTCCTTTTGTTGCAGGAAAAAATATTAAAATATTTTCATATCCTCTTTCTTACCTTGCCCACTATGAATAATTCTCTTTTGCCTCTTAAATTCCTGGGTTTTGTCGTGTAGATCAGGGTACCAGAATTGAAAGAAGTTTGAGCTAGTTAGATCGCTTTAAATTGGAAGTGACAGAGTTGCTTAAAGAAGAAAAATATGGCAAGGAAGAAAAAATAAAGAAAAGAAGGACAAAAAAATTAAAGATCAATCCATCTGGCGCCATTTAGGGGATATTTGGAGGAGCTCTGAGGATCACATTTTGGGGTGATCTCTTCTACCATGTGGTGCAGGACTCTAAGAAGGTGAATGGGAAAAAGGATTTAAAGAAATTCTTGTGTATTATTGCTGAAACTTTTCTTTGGTGTTTTTGGGGGAGACAAGTTGCTTTCCAAGTTTTTAGGGATCTTGCATTATGTTTTTTGTGTGTTTGTTTTCTAATTATATACCATGTTCAGGTTGATTTCAGAATGAGAGCAATCAGGTCCAGCTTTATATGAATTATAATATAGATTACGCACTATTGCTCCACTAATGGTGGATATTTAATCTGTAATGTCAAAGAAAATTCATCTTATTTTTCAATTTCTCCAAAGTTTTGCTATGAGCTGTAACATATTAAACCAGATGATTAGGAAGCTGAGATATATTCTGTAGCTCCTGTTTGGTTACAAGTACCACATAGTTTATGAGTAAATATTTAAAACCACACAGTTAAAACAGACTGTGGCATGATAAGTCCACAATGCATAACTAACATTTATTAAATGCTTACTCTGTGCCAGGCTTTGTTCTAAGCAGCTGACATGCATTAATTAATTTGATATACTCACTCAATGATGTAGAACTAGGTTTTCCCCTATTTTTCCAAAGAGGAAACTGAGGCAGGAAAAAGATAAATAACATGCTAAAAGTCACAGAACACCAGCTGGTGGGTAGTAGGGCTGGATTCAAAGCCAGTCTGGTTCCAGGACCTGCCTTCTTAACATCTGTATTATACTATCTTTTTAATCAAGGCTTATATTTAATCCATAAACTGTAAAACATTATATTACTGGTAATCACCCAGATTAAATGGAATACATGGAATATAAAGGCATTTCATAATGAATAACAAAGATATATAAAGAAATCAATTTTCACACTCTGAATTTCAAAACAATCTTATTCTCAATAATACAAATAATATTTTGTCCTCTATTTCGATTATGTTCTTCCCTAAACCATGTACTTACCCTGCTTTCTGGCTAGAGCTGTCATTATTACCACTACTGGCTAATGCACACATAAATCTTGGTGTGACTTAAGAATAAAAAAGAAGTGAGTCACTTTTTTCTGCATGTTTCTCTTAAGTGAGGGAAAAAAATAGTGTGTCAGGTTGTTTCAGATTTATAAAGGGAAAATTTGACTAAGGGCTTCTAGGAGCACCTAGAGTCTGCCCATGTATAGTACAAAAGGATGGAATCAATCTGCAAAGAGAGATGATAGATAAGTTATGTATCATATATTGTAATTTATTTAACACATAACATATATATTTGACAACACTGATAAATACAAATCCTATTGCCGAAGCTGGGTTGCTTCCTGAGAAAGTTATATCAGACTTCTTCATTGTTGCTCAAGGGGCATAATAGGGTGATGGATGTAAACCCTAGAGGTACAGATTATCAGTTAAAATTCTTGGTCATCTTGAAGAGAAATACATGTCACGGAAATGTAGAAATGGTCCCAGTAGGGCACTAATAGGGTCAGTCTGTGGAAAAATATATCCAATGATCACCATGGTAACAACCCTGATGGGTCATGCATGGAGTAATCTTTCCTTCAGCATCTGAAAAGGTAATTCTGGGGATGACCTATACTGAGGCTTTACCAGGATTATCTCTGTAGGTGTTGAAATAAAATTACCACTTCCATAGGGAATTGCCTAGAGAATGACTTTCTCATGGAATAATCTAAGTCACTTCAAAATATGGTACTTACAGGACTATTTTAAGACTGATGAGAGCATTAGTAACCATTCTAAGGGAGTGTTCCCAGAATCAGCTAGACTGATTTCCAAACCATCCTATTGTTCAGTTCCACAGGACTCCCTAAATGTGGAATTTAAAACGCAGGAACTTTTCAACATGTGGATGAGTTCATCCACAAAGCTGTTTGTGACTCTGACAATAGTTTGTGGGGTTTTTTTTATGAATGATCTTTTTGGGTGGAGAGATGAATGCTTTATGGGAGATCTTCAGAAAAATCTCATTTGGGGAACTCAAAATATCTGCCACCACCATGTAATGATTTTTTCCCCTCCATATAAGAAGTAGGTGAGATTAATGGACTATGATTTTTGTCTGTTGTTCTTACTCAAAGAATTGTCAAGATTCAAGGCTCCATCCTAGAAAATAAGGTACTAATTTGGCTAGGGAAGACTTTCTTGCAATGTGTAAATCCTCAGCTCAAAGCACCTTTCTTTAGGCATCAATCCAAGTTTTTTTTCTGTTTCCATGAAGGAGAAGGAGAAGCTTGGCTTCAGTGCCCCAAATGAGGCATAAGGATTTTAAGTAGGTCTCACCATGGGCCCATGCCTTCTTCCCTGGAGAAGGTAATAAAAAATGTTGGAACACCTTAATCCCTTCTGACATTAATCCGTTCCTGCTAGTAGAGACTCTGCAATAGGCATTGAGCAAGCCTTTTGTCATTCATTCCCATCTCTGGAACTCCAAACCATAGAAAATTAAAGAATTCCACCTTCAAGCAGAGGGCAGGAACAGTGCAGGTAATATCTCAATATTGCTTGTCACTATGTTTGAGAAAGAATAAAGAAACTTTTTGGCTGATGCCTCTATTTTGAAGACTTATTATTATTTTTCTCTTTGTGATATAACTGTTTCAACAAGCAGACCACCCCCCCCAAATGGGAAGTATCTCTATTTTTGACAAGCCCTAGAACTGTACAGAAACTACCCAACTTGTGGCTGAAATTCTCCAAATATTGACCCCATGCAAGTGTAGATCTAAAGTAATATGATAAACGAAGAAATAAATAAAAATTAACAATTGAAAAACAAGTGTAAAGGATGAGGTGAAAATGTGCTGACCTAATAACTTTAGAACTATCTGGAATGTATCAGACTAAAGGCAAAAGAAACTGCACATAAGCACAATACACGAGTTGATTTTTTTTTTTCCACAGAAGTGTAAGTCAGCAATTCTAATACAGCATCCATGTATCCTGGACTTGAAAAAATGGCAGCTAGTGGGAGCCAGGTGTCTCACTGTTGGAGTAAGGTTTATAAATAAACAAGTAGAGGAGGCTAGAAGGATCCATATGGTAGAGGATTAAAGTTGGAGGGGCGCCTGGGTGGCACAGCGGTTAAGCCTCTGCCTTCGGCTCATGGCGTGATCCCGGCGTTATGGGATCGAGCCCCACATCAGGCTCCTCCACTATGAGCCTGCTTCT
>NW_023203059.1:48908-54873 GCF_002007445.2 Ailuropoda melanoleuca
GAGGGAACACAAGCAGGGGGAGTGGGAGAGGAAGAAGCAGGCTTCCAGAAGAGGAGCCTGATGTGGGGCTCCATCCCAGAATGCCTGGACCACGCCCTGAGCCAAAGGCAGACGCTTAATGACTGCGCCACCCAGGCGCCCCTGGGTGATTTCTTTTTCAGCTGTAATATTCTACCATTCTACCAATACCAATCCCGAGCTCTTACCATTACACTACTTTCACCCAAGGACTTATGCTGATAACACTGAGCTTAAATGAAAGTTCAAAGTAAGATGAGGGTGGTGACTTCAAAACCAACTGGAGAATTGTATGCAAATAGAATGCTGTACCATCTCTTTTTTCCTGAAAAGTTTGGGAAAGACACCAATGTTGGTATGTGGTCTTGGTATGCCATCAATGAATGCCTTAGCTCAGGGTCCATAGAAGAAGAGCCAGAGATGGAAATTCCTATTCAAATGATTTATTGGGGGAGTGTACTCAGGAGAAGCAAAGTGAAGGCAGAAGAATAAGGCAGAAAAAATGAAGCTCAGCAGGGATGTTGAACAATAGTTTCAGTCTGATTCCTTGGAGAAGCTCTGGAACATGAATTACACCACAATTTTGACTCACCTTGAGGCAAGGGGGCTGACTTTTGGATTCCTTTGTCATTGGCCATGGTTGGGAGACTATAGCCTCCAAGATAGGTGAGGTGGTTCCTGGCTACCACCTGACGTAAGGCAATTCTCTGAAAAGAGAAAGGGGAAGCTTTGAGTTATTAGTAGTTAATACGCAGAGCCCTTGTAGGATGAGTGCTTCAGCTGATAAAACGAATCTAGTAAGACTGATGAATCACAGACCTGTAGCCCTGAAACAAATAATACATTATATGTTAATAAAAAAAAAGAAACAAGAATTTTAAGATGAATAGAATAAATAAAATTTGGTATATCCATGCAATAAAATATTATTTAGCAAGAAAAAAAAATATAGGTAGGTACCAACACCATTCTCTGATTAAAATCTCTTTGCTTCCCAGAGCAGAAGCAAGCACCAAAAAGAAGTATTTCTATGTTTGAGGAAAAATTTAAATACTAGAATACTCTTAAGTTGTGAGTGTAGCCAGGCATTCATTCATTCATTTTTTTCATATATTCAATTAATAAATATTTCTTGAGTCCTGCTTACTATGACCCACTCCAGCAAACAGTGCAGCTGGTTTGAATCAGGTGCCCTTGAATGTAACAGTCTAATGGTTTTTATTGGTTTAGTATAAGAAACCACAGTTTTCAACAGAAGAGTTCATTATTAGGTGGGATGGATCCATATATCATCCATTCAGCAAAAGACCTCTGAAGAAGTGAATGGATAACTTAGACTGAGCTACCTGTACCAGAGGGTAGACCTGAACCTACCAGAACCACCAACCAGTGACCTGTTGGTGTCAAGAGCCAGGAGCCTTGGATATTACTTTTGTCAAAACAGAGCTCTTGGCAGTATAAGAGCCTCTCTATGGCATTACAGAACACATAGCACTTTGAATTCATGTGCTCTGTAAGTTGTATATTATGAGTTTGGTTCTTTCCTCTTGATTAAATTTCTTTTGGGTTGTTTGTGGTCACCATATTTGCAAGTAAGGAAGTTGTTGCCAGGCTGCTGAAGTACACAGAGAGTGTTCATTACAACCCTCAGTGTAACCTAGGTCTTATAGGTCACAGATGTCTCTAATAGATAGAAAAATTCACATTTAAATCAAAGAATAACTCCAAGGTTTCTGGCATAATTGAATAAGGGATGTAAGTACCAGTAAGTGAGAAAAAAAATACTCAAAGAGGAGGTTTGGAAGACAAGCGTTTGAACTGGCTCTAAGAACTTAACAGCCCTTCCCCATCCATGCAGCCGTCTCATAAGAGGTCTCCTCTTGTGGAAGGCTTTGTTTCTTGAACATGATAACTCCTTCTTGCCTAACATCATCTCTAGTTCATTCCTTTGTTTCAGTTCTTACTCTTTACCCCCTATAATTATAGTTTCCAGCTGTTTCTGCTTCCTTAGACACTGCCTGGCATTGTGATGTTATCCTTTGTCCATACTTCTCTTATGAACTGGGACTAGCCTTATCCTTTCTATTCATAGCCTTGAATTGTGAAACCCCAGACCAAGAAGAGCCCCAGATTCCCCACTCACCAGGAAGCGAGGATCTTTCATTATCTTTGAAGCCTCAAGTCTTCAGGACATTTTGGATCTCTTCAGATAGTGGCTCTTAATCAGAGGCAATTTTGCCCCTGGGGACATTTGGCAATTTCTGGAGACATTCTGATCGTCATATTTTAAGGTGAAGAGTGCTACTGGTGTCTAGAGTACTACTGGGGATCCTCAAATCTAGGATACTAAGCATGTTAGCCTTTCTCACTTTGAGGCTCCACAAGTTGACTCTTCTCTTTACCGGGGTTGTGAAATTATCTCTTCCAGAGAATAAGAAACTTCTATTTTATTAACAAATACCTCTTCAATTTCATGCTCATTTTACTCCCAGCTGCCAATGAAGAGCAAGAAGTGGCCAAGGTGGTCCTTAGTGGACTTGCTGCTGCTCTCCATGGTCTGATCCCTCCCTCTAGTGGTAAACATTGCAAATGCAGCTGCAAGGATAGAATTCCCCATTCTGCAATAGGAGGGTGGTAATGGAAATTGGAGTATAATATTCAACAGATCATCCATCCCCGGTCCCCTCAACTTCCAAAATCAAACATATTTTGGAAATATAATAGAACTTTAAGAAAAATGCATGAGGTCATCTAGAAAGAAATTTTATTTATTCAGTTATGGCATAAAAACTAGGTACTTTTCATGAAGGTGGAAGTGAAAACCTACCACTATCAAGTGTAATTCATCTGTGCCCCTTCATCATTTTAGGAACCATCCTTGGGAGTGTAAGCGTGAATTTGAGCTCAGACATTTACTAACTGTGTGATCTTGTACAGGTAAATTTTCAAAGCCTTAGTTCCTTCATTTGTTAAAAAAAAAGTTTCCTTCATCTGTTTAATAGTACTTACCCTATGGAGTTTAGTGCAGAGTGACCTAGTGTGTGTAAATCACTAAGACTGGTGCTTGACATTCAATAAATGGCAGATATAATGACTATTAAGTTATCTGGACACACTAAGCTCTGGGTTTAGACAGGCAGCCATCTGTCACTTTCTCGCTTTGCATTAGGTGGTCAAAGTAAGAAATGTGCAGTGCCTCTCCTCTGGGCTGTTTAGAAACTACCCCAGGCCTTTGCAGCACAAATCCGCCTGCTTTGTGACCCTTTTTAGACAGTCTTCCACGGTTATCATAGACAACTAAATCAGAGGACAGATTAGGGGCCTACTCTACTATTTGGTTCTGACTCCTAACCAAGAGACAAATGGACTGACTAGCTCTTGATCTCAAGTCTAGGAAGAACCCATTACATAAATCAGTGACCTGGAACGAACTATAAATCCCCCAGCAGCTCTGGATGGGTTTGACTTAACTGGGACCATACTCAACACCATCTACCAGACTGCCCCTCTTCCCCCTTTATCACACAGGGACACCCAGATACTTGAGATCTAATTCAGAAACCATTGTAATACAGAAAGGATGGGGGCAGGGTGGGGTGGGTGGGGGGTGGGAGCTGCAGATGCAAATACAGTTGGTAAAACTGCAAGAAAAGCAAGGAAATAATTATCATTAAAAACAGATAATAGTTACTCTAAGAAGTAGGAGAGAGTGCATGCTGGGCTTCTTGGGTGCTCATAAAATTCTTTTGACATAGGGGGTCATTTTCTAATTATTTGTTGAACTGTACTGATAAATGTTACATATTCTCTTCAATATATGTTATATTTCATAATTAAAAAGTTAAATAGGCTAATTCACAAATACCCTAATGGCACAAAGAGTGATATTATAAGGAAAAACTGGGTATCAGTGACTCTGAATCTCTCAAAAGGGTCGGACACTGAATGTGAGGAGGTTTTAATAATATTTTCATCAGTGTATTCCGCTTTTATTTCCTTTGGGTACATGCCTAGGAGTGATATCTGATAAAAATATGTATCTAACCCCAAAATAATTATTCCAATACATACAAAATAAATATTCCAAGTTAATAATAAAATAATAAGTACTACTAAAAAAGGAGAGAGTTTCAATAAAAACAAGAGAAAATTTCTCTTGTATTTGTTGAATCTCTTTACCATCACCCAGCACCCTTACATCCTAACCCAGTCAGCCTTATATAATCAAGATTACTGCGTCCAGCTGGCCTTCAAAGGCCATTCTGCATTCTCTTCTCACAGAATTCGCTCTGGAAATGTCTGACTATTTTTTTTTTTCTCGTGAAAGTTGGCCACAGCAATCTCCTCTGAGTCTTGGAGGCATTATCTCCCCCAATAATGTTCTCTCATGAGCTGACATTTTAGGGGGTGGCAACCACAAGTTTTTGCCAGACAATCCTTTGGCCAGAAAACTTCATAACTGTTTATTCCACCTAAGCCAGCAGAATGAATTAAAAATTGTTATAAATGAATGTGCAGAAAATAAATGAACTCTGAATATATGTAATGTATCTATAGTATATTTAACACCAGTAATATATTTAAACGTTAATAATAAGATACACTAATTCCAAAATTTTGCACAAAGACGATTTACATAAATGATTTTTATGATTGCAGTTGAATGCCACTGTATATGAGCATAACCTCTTCACACACAATGGCTGTGACAGAATTGCTGACATTCATTTAGCTCTTCATTTACTTAAAGCAAAGTATAATTAACATATTGTAATCATTGAAAAAAACCTGTTCACTGACCCATGATAATTTAAAAGCTTTTTTACCTACCCAATTTTAGGAAATTCCTTTAGGGGTTATTTTTAATCCCGCCAACAATTCATAGGTGGTTGGATGAATGAACAAATGAATCAGTCTGTCAATCAACAAATTTTATTTATGGTTTCTGCAGAAGAGCAATACTCACATGGAGCAAATAGAACTGACAACTAACTTCATAAGAGACACATTGAATGAGACAGTGTACCTGAAAGCACCATAAAACGATGTTTGGAACATCAGAAGGATTTAAGTGGGGTTATTAGAATTTCCATTTAAATGCAGTACACCTCTCAGTTGCTTATTGTAACATATGTAAAAATATGAAAGTTATAGAGACAATAATATTCAGAATAAAAAGTTCTGCCATCAAATAAGCATTTCAAAAATATTTGTTTTATGAATACATGAATCCAACAGTTTTTTGGGCTAATTATTATTTTAATAGATTTTCCTAAGTTTTTTTCCCGTGCACTCTTTACAAAGTGGGATCATACTGTACATATTATCTTATATTCTGCCTTTATGGCTTTATATTATAAAATGTCCTTTCCCCATAAGCACTAAAAACCATTTGAAAATACAATTTTAATGACTTCCTAAAACATTTTATATTTCTTTTTTAAATTTATTTTATATGTTTTTTATTAACATATAACGTATTATTTGTTTCAGGGGTACATGTCTGTGACTCATCAGTCTTACACAATAAACTGTGCTCCCCACAACACATACCCTCCCCCAATGTCCATCACCCAGCCACCCCATCCCTTGCACCCACCTCCACGCCAGCAACCCTCAGTTTGTTTCCTGAGATTAAGAGTCTCTTACAGTTTGTCTCCCTCTCTGGTTTCATTTTGTTTCATTTTTTCCTCTTTTCCCCTATGATCCTCTGCCTTGTTTCTCAAATTCCACGTATCAGTGGGATCATATAATTGTCTTTCTCTGACTGACTTATTTCACTTAGCATAATATCCTCTGCTTCTATCAACATCGTTGCAAATGGCAAGATTTCATTTTTTTGGTGGCTTATATTATTATTGGATAATATTCCATTCTGTATATATACCACATCTTCTTTATCCATTCATCTGTTGATGGACATCTGGGCTCTTTCCATAGTTTGGCT
>NW_023203059.1:54973-59687 GCF_002007445.2 Ailuropoda melanoleuca
TGCTTTTTTCAAGCCCAGCTAGTATCTTTATAATCATTATTCTGAACTCTAGTTCCGACATCTTACTAATGTCCATGTTGATTAGGTCCCTCGCAGTCGGACTGCCTCTTGCTCTAATTTTTGAGGTGAGTTCCTAGCGCCAAAGGTGTGTGCAGGACCCAAACCTGGGAATTAGGGCATCAACTCTCCCGGCTGCAGTGACTGGTTCAGGACTGAATGTGAGACCCAACTCAGACAAGGAGACTCAGTCTTGGATTGTTCCAGGAACTACTGTGGAGAAGTCATTCCCTTTCATTAGGGATTTTGCTAACCAGGTGTGATGTAAGCCCAATTTTCTAGTGACCACTGGAGAGCCCTTGCCTTGGTATGAAGCTAACATGGAGGAAACAGAAAAGCCAGAAATTAGTTTTAAGAGATTAGAGATCCCTAAGAACATAATTTTAGTAACAGATTCCATCCTGAAACTAGGATATGATTTCCCTTTTGACCTAAGCAGATATGGTATGGTTTCTGTAGCTTGCAACTGTCAGAGACCAGACTAATACAAAAGTATAACATGTTTAAGATTCATGTTTTATTGCTAAATTACTTTTTTAAAAAGCTTTATTTATTTGAGTGAGAAAGAGACAGAGATAGAGATAGAAAGTGTGCATGTGAGTTGGGGAGGGGTAGAGGGAAAGAATCTCAAATACACTCCCTGCTGAGCTCAGACTCCATGCTGAGCTTGGAGCCCAATGCAGAGCTCGATCTCAGAACCCTGAGATCACTACCTGAGCCAAAATCAAGAGTCAGTCACTCAACGACTGAGCCACCCAGACACCCCTAAATTACTTTTAAAAAATTGTAAGTTTTATACACAGTAGCACTGAATATTGGTGTCATTATACCCTGTTCTCACTGTTTCATATTGCTATTTTATAATCTCTACTAATTCTATAGAGAAAACGCTGTTTTATTTTAGTCTATATTTCTTAAATTACTAGTGGTGGTAATTTTTAAAATTTGTTAACCATTTTGATTTCTTGCTTTATCTATTACTGCTATTGATGTTGTCTTATGTAATCCAAATTACTCTTTTGCTAGGTTTTTCTAACTTATTTTCTACATGTGTTACAAATATATTTTTTTAATCTACTGCTTAACTTTATGTATGTAGGAACTATTTTTGCCCCCAGGGAAATTTCTCTAATTCAAACTTGAAGAAGAGAGATCTGATAGGAAAAGCAAGCATGTTCACACTATATTCTCATTTAACTTACCTTGTAGAAAATGTAAGTTTTAGTTTATAGAACAATAAGTATGGCATCCCTTGATTGGCTCTTTCTCAATATTCTTAGTGTTATTTTTAATAAAGTAAACTTTGATATTGTGTGTATTCATGATCATCTAAACATTTCTTATCCTCCTTCCCAATTCCCCATACTCTTATAAGAAATTCATCAGAAGCAATAATGGAATTCTCAAGGGAAGGCAATTTAAATGATGAAAAGGCTATTAACACCAATTTTATTAAGTCTTTAAAATTATAGCAACAAGGATTATAAAACCTCTTCTCGATGTCAAAGACAGTGAGTGCCATCAGACTGAGGGGAACTTAACTGAACACTCTTAGCTCATTTTATCTAAACTACTCTCATAACAACAAGTTCTCCAAAAATGCAAAGTTGTTTAATATGTATATATCACACTACTCAAGAAGAGAGATAAAACTATCTAATGGAAATTATTATCATCTTTGTGGAAGTGGATGAAATGGCCTTTTATCAAATGTTTAGGCCTTTTTATTTATTTATTTTTTAATAAAAGCAGCAGCTTGTTGCTTGACTATGTCTTTTGACAAGGTAGATATAAATTCTGTGGTAATGCCAAAATGACACTGCAAACTGTTGAAAAGAGCCATTATTTCTCTCCCTTGCTGAGTATTTGAGCGTAAGCAAAATACACCGTGTGTTTCATTAGGGAAGAGCAGGATCCTAGAGCTGCCCCTTGGTATTGTCAGTTTATTTTCTCAGTGAAGTGATTGTACTTCAAAAGGAAAACTATAGGAATATTGAATTGGTTTTTTGGTCTTTATCTTCAACTGGGATATAAGTCTCTTGAGGTCAGAGACTCCATAATATTCAGCATTGTATCCTCAGTGCAGGGGAGTGCAATGCCTGGATCCTGGCAGGCCACAATGATTATTTGTTGTAATGAATGGATGAATAAATAAGCAAATTAACAAGGCTAGCTCTTTCTCGGTTTTGTAGGGGTTAAATAGTATGTCTATTATACTGAATTATAACTCTAAGTCATTTTGGCATCAGTACTAATAATGATCACAATAAGTCTAATGAATTAACTTTTACTGAATTCTTACTATGTGCCAGGTACTATATTAAACACTTTATCGGAATGATCTTAATTCTTTTAAGAATTGCAAGGTGGATAGTATTATCATCCCTGTTTCACAGATGAGAAAACCAAAGAAATTAAACAACTATGGAGAAAGGCAAGAACTTTCAAAAGCAGCTCTTCCTCTTTGTTTGTTTGTTTGCTACTTAAGTGACTTGTCTAAGGCCACCTTATAACTTAACAGGATAGCCAGGATTAGAGCCCCGTTTTTCAGATTGTCAGATGAAAACAATTTCCTCATTACCAGACGGACTTTGCTGTGCTTCAGAGTCACATGCAGTTTTTTTGTTTTTGTTTTTGTTTTTGTTCTTGTTTTGGTGCAAAATGGTGGTTTTATTAAAGCATGGAGACAGGACCCATGGGCAGAGAGAGTGGTTGCACGGGGTCATGAGGAGTGGCTGCTTATATACTCGGTAGTTGGGGGAAAGTATGGAAAAGGGATGTTTTAAAAGGATTAAAGAAGACCTACAAGATGCCAGAGTCCTTACCATTGACAAGTTAAGGTTGTTTTCCCCTCTAGCAAGGCATTAAGGTTAAGATAGTTGGGAAATTCCTGGAAGAATGCCACGCATGTCCTACCCAGGAGTGGGGGTGGGAGGAGGTTGCAGGGTGTCAGCTTATGCTTTGTCTTCAGCTAGCCTTCTGCTCCCTCATCATTTCCCCCAAGAACAATTTTGACCCTTAAATCTTTAAGTTACATGCAACCGCTCCCACCGCAAGCTTCAGAGTCACTATGCCTCTGGTGGATTCCAATCATCTGCATTTAATAAAGTTCACCAATTAAATATCATATTCTGCAAATGTTGCGCCACTATTCTAGAGCCTATTTAAAGTTAGAGGGGTTCCAATGATATAAGTAAAAGCCTTTGAGAATAATGTTTAAATAAGATTTTAATGATAAAAATGCTTTTCATTCTGCAGCAGGACCTGCTGTCCCATTATCATAATCTGTGCCTAAAGATGGAGGTTTAGCATATATACACAAAAATTTAGGCTTAAAGTCTTCTGTCCAAATCTTCATTTGGTTTTTAGAAGGAATCAATGTTAAGAGTAAGACCTTACACTTTGGAAACATAAAGGGCAAATTCATGCACACACTACATTAGAATAACACCTGTTGTAGCAGTATTTTTCTTCTTAAATACATGACTGTTAACTTTCTGAAATGTTTACTATCAGTCTTAAAGCTTTGGAAATTAGCATGAAAATCAGCAACCACCTTTAGACAGGTCAATTACACATCTGAAAATTTCATCAAATATGAAGGCTAAGTAACTTAAGAAAAGCAGGTATATAGTGAACAAACTGTTTCTACCCACTGACATTGGTCTTCTAAATATTAGCCTGCCAAATCATGTACTGTTTGTGTAAAAATGTAGCCTTTTAAAACAGGTTGTTCTGTGATTTGATTCTGTGTATGTGAACCTGAAGGAAATACTTTCCTAGCTTATAAACCTAATTCATCATGTGGGAAATGATTTAGAGAAAGACCGGAATAAAATTCACACAGAGATCAGAGACTCATGTCTTTCTATAAACATGAGCCTAAAAAAAAAAAGAGAGAGAGAGAATGAAAAGAAAAAGAAAGACTTAATTCAAAGTTCCAAATTGAGAAATAAGAGACCTGGATTCTAGTCCTAGATACACAATTCAGTTGTTTACTAGGCCTCTTTGGATTTCAAATACCTTATTAATAAAATGGGAAGGTGGAAGATGGGAGAGAAAGAAATATTAGGGAATCTCAAGGATACTTTAAGTGTAGGGATTGGCACATTATTTCTGCTGAAGGTCAGAGTGTGAATATTTTAGGTTTGGGGGTCAATTGTATTGGCTACAATTACTCACCTCTGCCCTTATAGTTCAAAAGCACCCCTAGACAATAAGTACAAAAATAATCATAATTGTATTCTAATAAAATAACATAAAATTTTACTTACCAAAAAAAAAAAAATGGTGGGCAGAATTTGGCCTGTGGATCATAGTTTGCCAATCTGCCTTATAGGTCTTCCTACAATACTACGAAATATATTTGTGCTTCTGGAGGTACTAACTACAGGACATAATTATTTTAAATATTCTAAAGAAAACTGAATAATTATAGTTTAATATAAACTTGTTTATATGCATCATAAAAATCATATTCATTTGCTAATAAACTTAATACCATTATGCACAAGAAATTTATAAAGTTGTTAGCATTTGCCAGTGTACTTTCCTTCAGTAATGCTTTTTTTAGTAATGCTCTTTTTCCCTTTGCCAGGAATATCACTTCCTAAAAATATACTAAATGTGTACACAAACACACACACACACACACACA
>NW_023203059.1:59787-64396 GCF_002007445.2 Ailuropoda melanoleuca
ATCCCATAACGCCAGGATCACGCCCTGAGCCGAAGGCAGATGCTTAACCGCTCTGCCACCCAGGCGCCCCTTCTCTGATAAGTCTTGGTTTCAGGAGACCTGCTCAGAAATTTTCAGTGGACCCTTTAATGTTCTTTTAGGTATAAAAGCCAAGCCCAAAAGTTTAACTGGTCATGCCAGGTAAAATTCATCCACAAACAAGTCAATTTTAGGTGCCTCCAGGGGAGTTTTGAACCTATAACAGCATATTATAAATTATTAGTTCACTGATCTTTTCTTGGTCAAGATTAGGTGCCAGACTTCCAGATGTCCCTAAGATAAACATAGAGCTGTCCTAGTTCAGCTCTAAAATAATTTTATCCTACAAAAATTCCAATAAGATCATTGCTGGCTAAAACAAAAGAAATAGCATACAACAGGGGAAAATAATAGAATCCAGAATCTCAAAAACTTAACACTTATCATTTCTAGGGTGTAATTGAAAATTGCCTGACATGAAAAACCAGATAAACGGAATGCACTGAAATAGAAAATAAAATCAACTAAGAGCAGCCCTAAGATGGCCCAAGTGTTAGTACTAGAAGTTAAGAGATTTACAGTGGCTATTTTAACTAACTTCAATGAAGTAAAACAAAATATGTTCACAATTGAATAAAAAGATATGAAATCTCAGCAGAGAAATAAAAATGATAAAGGAAAAAACAAATGAAAATTTTAGAACCAAAAAATATATATGTTAAAAAAAATCAATAGGTGGACTCAGCAGAATGGAGATGACAAGAGAAAAAGCAAATGAACTTGAAGATAGATCAAAAGAAATTATCCAATATTAAAATATGGAGGAAAAAAATGAACAAAGTGTCAGTGACCTGTTAGATGGTAGTACACTGTTCTATATACATCATAGTCCAAAACAGACATGAGAATGAGAATGTAGCAGAAAAAAAACACTTTTTTCAATTGAAGATGTAATGTCCTCCAATTCCCAAATTTGATGAAAGACAGAAATTTTCAGTTACAATAGGTGTACAATTGAAAACCAAAGATAAAAAGCAAAATCTTATGAGCAGCAAGAAAAAAAATAACACTTTACGTATACAAGAATAATAATCCAATTAATAGTTCATTTCTCAGATACTATGAGGCTAGGAAAGGGTGGAACATGACACATGCAAGTGCTTAGTGAAAAAAAAACTGTCAACCCCAAATTCTATATCCAGTGAAAATACCTTGAAAATGAAGGCAAAATAAAGAATAAAAGCCTATAGAATTATCCTAATGCCATCCCAATAAGAATCCTAATGGGTTTTTTTCCCTCATTTATCTTTCATTTTGCATGTGAAAATTGAGATGATTTTTTAAAAAATCATATGAAAATGCAGGGCCAAGTACAGCCACCACCGTCTGAAAAAGTAGAACAAAGCTGCAGTACTTATACTATCATATATCAAGACCTTTCATAAAAGATTTGTAACTAAGAGAACATGTTATCAGTACAAAGATAGACAAACTGATCAATGGAACAGAATGGAGAGTTTTCAGAAATAGACCCAGACATATATAGTCAGCTGATTTACAACTGAGGGAACACTGCAGTACAATGGAAAAAGGATGGTCTTTTTATTTTTTAAAAGATGTTATTTATTTATTTGAGAGACAGAGAGAGAGCATGAGCAGGGGGAATGGCAGAGAGAGAGAAGCAGACTGTCTCCCTGCTCACAACATTGGGCTCAATTCCAGGACCCTGGTATGATGACCTGAACCAAAGGCAGACATTTAACCCACTAAGCCACCAAGGTGCCCCAAGGATGGTCTTTTTAATAAATGATGCTGCATAAGCTAAATTTCTATGTTGACAAAAATGTAATTTGACCCCTGCTTTATGCCATGCACAAAGTCAATTTCAGAGGTATTGCAGATCTAAAGATGAAAGGTAAAACAAAACTTTTAGAAGAAAACATGGGAGAATATCTTCTTGATTTTAGTTGGAGTAGGCAAAGACTTCTTTAAACGATTACAAAAAGTCCTAATTGTAAAGAAAAAAATTGACAATTTAGAGTATATTAAATCTAGAAATTTCTCTTTATCAAGAGAAACCAGTAAGAGAGTAAAAAAGCAACCAGAGGAAGAAAAGATTTTCACAATATACTGACTTTCAAAGGACCCATTAAATAAATAAAGGGTTCTCACAAGTAAAAAAAAAAAAAAGGCATAAAAATCAAAAGATGTGTACTAGAATGTTCAGAGGATTTTTATTTGTAAAATCAAAAAATTGGAAATTACCCAAAAGTCCATTAAAGGTGGAAAAAATAAACTGTGGTATTTCATACAAGAGTATATTACTGATCAATAATAATGAATGATCAATAACTTTCTACAGTGATATAGATGAAACTGAAAGAAGCCAGACAACAAAAAAGCACATTCTTTAAGATTCCATTTAATTAAAGAAAGGAAGGAAAAACAAGAAAGATTGGATAGTGATTACCCTTATGGGGGAACTAATGAAAGAAAGGGGCTTCAAGGAAAGCTATGGGATGATGCTGATGTAATTTTCCAGTTCTTGATAGGATTGCTGGTGAAACAGATGTATCTGATTTGCAAAAATCCTTCAAATGACACATTTAGGATATGTTCACTGTTCTGTAGGTATGTTATGCATCAAAAAGTTGATAGAAAAGCGGGTCAGGGAATTATCCAAAGCAAAAGTGATTAGCAAGTCAATGGCAAAGGAGAAGCTTAAACTTCTAGCCTGGAGTCCAGATCCTTTTACTAAGAGGCCAGGACACAGAATAGAAGCTAAACAAAAAGGCCATTATCAGAAGGGCCATTTGGTCTGGGCTTTCTCTTCCAGAAAGTCTTCAACTGTGGAGTTTCGATATCATTTCCAAATAAGATTATACATATAGTTAGATAAACCGACATTTAAAAAGAAGAATATAGTCATCAAAAGCCTTTAAACATTATGGGCTCATATTGCCTCATGATGAATTATTAGGCAATTTTATATTGTTTTAAATATATCCTACAATTTGTGATATGAATAGTAAAATTATATAGCTTTGTGGGGTTTTATATTAAAATTATTAACTAGTTAATTTAAATATTAAAGTATAACTGGCAATTTTATATGTCTTCATTATTTAAGGATCTTGGAAGCCCCTCCAAATGAATCTGACTTATCAGGATTGCCTTTAGATAAAACCACAGAAATACTAAAGATATGATAGGCTTTCTATAACCATTTCTTGAATCTGAATCCCAAATTGCAGTTTTCATTGCCTAATTAAGGTCTAAAATAAAGATTGATTTTATGACCTATCTACTTTGGTGTTCCATTCATTAAAAATATCTGTTAAGGCTGGCTATATTTTAGAATTTAGTCTAAACACACAATATGCTATCTTTTTATGGATGGGCATAATCAAAAGGTCTGATTCACAATTCTGTAGTCTTTTTCCCACTGGCTAAACTATTTCAAAGAAGCCAAATAAGTTACTGGAAATCTTTATATACAAATCCATGAAACAAGAATTATATCACTGAAGTACATCCATTGCCTCTATTAATGCTTCAGAATTAAAAAAAATACCATCTTACCTATAATAATCATAACTTGATTTCTTTCACTTTCCACACCTTAATATTTTAAATTTCAATATTTAAAAACCATTAGTGTTTTACTCAAGAATGAAAATAAAAGAACCACTGAAATTACAGAAAGGAAATTGATTACTGGAATGAATTCCACCCAATCCTGCATGAATTTCTAATAGATTAAAAAGTCACCGGACCCTTTCAAACATACCAAGTCTGCTCTTTTGACTAGGAATTTTATAAAACAAGATTGTCAGGAGAATATCAAAATACCAGCTGTCCCTGCTGCTTGCGAGATCAGAAGTCGGGTGATACAACCTGCCTACTAGTATTTCAACATGAGTGATCCAGGATTGGGAAAATGGCGGGGGTGTGGGGTGGAGAAGGTCAGTGTGGAACACAAAGGAAAACCTATTGAATATGAGTAAATCTGGACTTCACATGATGTAGGATTCAAGTTACTTATGAAAGTAAATACAAAGTATTATGAAGTATTAAGAACAAATATTAACTTTAAAAGCATTTAAAATATCCGTGCCTTTTTTGGGAGTAAATACATAACTTCTTGAGATGGGGCCACTCAAATGCAAAATTGTTAAAATATCCCTATGTGTTCTTAATATCCCCCTGTTCTTCTGGCATCTCCTTTCAACTCCTGGCTTTCTCTTTCCCTCTTCCACCAGGAATCCAAAAGCTAAGTCCATTTTCTAAAAAGTATACTAAATTGTACTGCATAAGGAATGCATACTTTTCCTGTTTTAGGATTCACTTTTTAAAACTTCAGCAAAGATACAAGTTACATGTAGAATCTGAATACTTAATCAAGAATTCATGGTCTAGGGCGCCTGGGTAGCGCAGTCGTTAAACATCTGCCTTCGGCTTAGGGCGTGATCCCGGCATTCCAGGATCAAGTCCCACATTGGGCTCCTCGGCTGGGAGCTTGCTTCTTCCTCTCCCTCTCCTCTGCTGTGTTCCCTCTCTCGCTGGCTGTCTCTCTGTCACATAAATAAAT
>NW_023203059.1:64496-72653 GCF_002007445.2 Ailuropoda melanoleuca
AGAGAGAGAGACAGCCAGTGAGAGAGGGAACACAGCAGGGGGAGTGGGAGAGGGAAGAAGCAGGCTCCCAGCTGAGCAGAGAGCCCAATGCGAGGCTCGATCCCAGAACCTTGGGATCATGCCCTGAGCCGAAGGCAGATGCTTAACGACTGAGCCACCCAGGCGCCCCATATGAAACATAATTTCTTATAAATAATTGTGTTGTTTCATGCTATCCTAAATGAAAACTCTAATAAATTTGGTGGTGTCCATAAAGGACATGTACTGTATAAAGCTGCCCATAGGTACCTTTCCCTGTACACCAAAGCAGACTTAGACATACAACAGAAGGGCATTTTAACGACTTTAGTAAGTGGTGCTATAACTGAGCATATAAATATTTCATTTGGGAATTTTTATCTCAGCTGACTCCTGAAGCAATGCTAAGTCTTTTCCTCTTCTTTGGCATCAAGTCAACACGTATGTGAATAATTTTGTTCATGCATTTGCTATTGTAACTATATGTTTGCTCACTTTGATTGTTTGCAAACATTTTGTATATAAAGGAATCACCTGCACTTATAAAATATTCTCTCTGTTCTCCAAATTTCCACTGCATTCAGTACAAAGCCAAATATAAAATGATGGTGAATGATTATGTTGACGAGATAACTACTTTGCTGAATTATTTTAATTAATTAATTAATGTTCATTTTCTTTGCCTTAAAATACTACAATATTTTCTCATTTGCTAGATGAGCTTTAGCTGACTTAAAGGACTACAGGACTTAGAGGAAATAGCCAACTTTCGGTCTGTCCAAATGCCTTATTGTGTCTCCTTAATATAAATTAATATATGTACAAAATCAATAGTTTCAGATCCAAAATTTCTAGCTTTGCTTCTCGTAATTTTTTTTAAGGGGGCACAAATAGGATGCTTAAAAATAGGAACTCCCTGTAGAACCGTAGAAAAAAAAGAGCATATTCCTTTAAGAAAAAAAAATGTAATTTTTCCAACAATTATGTGGTTGCTTTTTCAAAAATTAGTTAAAGAAAACTCAAACTCTAAAGCTGAATGAATTTCAACCTAATACTGTTTTTGTTTTCACTGCATAACTAAAAAATCCTCCCTAGCATAGCTCCTCAGACATAGGAAATACTTGCTGCATGAAGGAATATAAACATTCAAAAATGATCATAAAAATGAACCAAGCTTAGTTTTTAAAAGGTGAAAAATTTTTTAAGTGAAGTATTAAATGATTTACCAGTTACTTTTGATGATGTTCATTTTCACTTTGTACAGAAGGTGGAGCCAAAGACATATTTATCCGCTGGTGACGACTCTTTCCCATTAAAACAAAACAATTCTTCCCTTGACAAATCTTTTTTATTTATTTATTTTTTTTTTTCTTGGATGTAGCCTCATAGTAAGATTCACTTGGAGAAAGAGGTGGGCTCTCTATCAGAGTAAGTTCAGATTTTACCCAGGTTGAGACAAACTTTGATCCTTAAATATCTCTCAAGGCTGACAGAATGCTAAATAAATAGGAAGCAAGTCTCGGTTAAGTGAATTCTCTGGAGTTATGAAGCAAATTGTCAGACCCCAAAAATATATCTATTGAAAAAGGATTCTAGCACAAGTCAGTAATATGTTGGGAAATCTTCACTACATTAAGAACATATTTTATAGCTGGTTTTACCAATTTAGGTAGGGTATTTTTGAACTTGCATACTATTGAGGTCCAAATTAACTTCTGCTTCCTTGTGTTCACTAATTATTAGATAAAATGGAAATTTGGTGCCTAGGAAGAATTATTCTGATGCTAATGAAAGGAAATCTATAAAACAATGCCATTTTACTCCAATACATAATCATCCCAGACCCTCCCTGTTTTAGATAATCCTTTTATTCCTCTACAGCTGTCTTCTGAGTCCCGCAGAGGTGTTGCAAACTTCAACTCTGCTCCACTCACTCTTCCTTTGTAGTCAGCTGGTAACCTCACCACTTTGAGAAGTCATCTTCAAACCCTAGCTTCCTAATACTCATACTCTCCACCTCAAAACATTTTTTTTTTCTTTATGTTCTACATTCACTCTTGTTTGAAAGGAGTAACTGTCCTTTTTTCAAAGTTGAGACTCTCCCAGTACTTAGTATTTCCTTACAAACAAGCTCTTGTGGTCATTTTAAATACCCTTCTCTTTCCCAGATTCTACCTTGGCTCTTTTTTCTTTTTATTTGCTTATATTAAATGAGGAAATCCACTCAAGCTGTGTGTGTGGCTGTCTTTTTGGCGCATAGCCTAAATCATCATATCTCTTAATAATCTCATCTGTACCTGTTGTTTTCAAGCATTAGTTCTATGCATATAATCCCAAATCTTAGAATTTTAGCCTGAACTCCACAGCCAATATTTTAAATTTCCAGTGAGATATCTTTACCTAGATGTTTCACTTCTTCATACTAAAATACTCCAAACTGAAATCATTACATCTCTTTCAGCAAATCAGTTCCTCCTCTAACCTTCCTTTTTTGTGTTAGCAACATTTTCTCAATCAAAACTCTAAATTCTGCTTCCACACCTTTTTCTCCCTTGTCCTCCTCTTTCAATGTCATCAAGTTCTGATAATTCTATTTTCTTTTATCTTTTTACTCCTAGTACCCTAGTTCAAATTCTTATAACTCATTCCTCTACCAGTACAATGTTCTCCTTACTCATCTCCAATCTACAGCCATCGATTATTTTCAAATATTTATGCTACTTATTGAAATGAGAGTAATCCACCACAGTTTATGGGAGATAAATAGGCATTTAAAGTCCTTAAAAACAAATCCATCCATTCATCTCTTTAAAAACTCCAGAAATTGGTATTTTGGAATTAAGGTAAAAATAAAAAAATGCAGTTGGTTCTCATATTAAGAAATCTTCACAGTTCTGAAAAAGAGTCTACTCTCCACTGTGCCAATAATGTGCATTTTTTAACCCACAGAGCAACAAGGCTACAGCAGACTCTAAGCCTGGCCCATGGTGGTGCCGGAAGCAGCTGTGCAGATGGCAGCAACTCTAAGAGACTGTCCCTCATCCCTCAAGAGCAGTATTGCCTGACTAGCAAATCAGACTGCATCCATTTCTTACGCACAGACAACACCTAGCAATCAAAGAAATAGTTCTGGGAACTCAGTGTTTATATTGATGAAATGACATTCGTATTTCTGAGAATACAAGAAAAACATATTTTTAAAAAATCTGTCCCACAATTTTTACAAAACATTTCAATCTAGACAAATTTCTAAGGTCAGGTAAGTGAGATTCTTGTAAAAGTACATAAATGGGACGCCTGGGTGGCTCAGTCAGTTAAGCGTCTGCTTTTGGCTCAGGTCATAATCCCAGGGTCATGATCCCAGGGTCCTAGGATCCAGCCCCAAGCCCCAAGCCCCAGGTCAGGCTCCCCACTTAGTGGGAAGTCTGCTTTTCCCTCCTCCTCTGCCCATACCCCCATTTGTGCCTTCTCTCCCTCGCTAAATAAAATCTTTTTTAAAAATAAAATAAAAGTACATTACTGGTCAAAATGTAACTATAAGCACTGCTAGAGTAAGAAGTGTAATAGGAGTTTCTATCAGGCATTTGGAGAAGCTGGTAGGTGTTCACAGGAGAAAACTGGTTGTCAGTGTTCGAACAGGGAAGCCATTCACAGTAACCCAGCTCCCCTTGAGCATTATTACTTATAGGATCACATTTTGGTAGAATTATTCCAAAAGAAGAGAAAATCACATAGAGTGTCTTTTAAGAATGATTCTGTGAAAATCATTTTAGAAATAAAAGATATAGTATATTCCATATGTTAAAAGAATATTTAATTACTGGCTCATGCTTTGACTAATCCCTTTGGCTTAGGAAATGGTTCAAGTGATATCTGTGAATAACTTAATTTGGTATAAAGAAATTCTTTAGTTTTATTTCAAGTTGGTCATATAGGCATAGACTAAAAAGTTGCAGAATACTTCAACATCAATATCCTTTTGTACATGTAACAAAACATAATTGAAAACAAACACAATTTTTTGTTTAAAAAACCTTGTTACAAAATAATCACAAGTTTTCCATCATGCAACTAATTCTGAATTAGCATTTTAGGAAATTTTAAAAATAAAATGGATAAATTCAATAATAATTGTACTTGATAAATAATTTTACTAAAGTAAAACACATAGTAAACTAAATGAAGCACAGACTTCTTTTTTTAAAGGGGGAAGCAGATTTTCTTATAATAAAGAGAATAAATCACATTTTCATGAATGTTTTCTTAACTGTTCAACAGTTTTTAGTTAGGACAACACAACAGACTTACATGAAGGACAGGACGATATGTATATAAGACCAAAACACTATTCATGGGTTGCTGAGCTTGAAGATATGAAAGTCAGATTATGATTTCTATTTCTTTATTCTCCTTCTTTAACTTAAAGAAAAATGTACCCTTGGAAATAGTATAGCCCAGCAAATGAGGGCAAACTTGCATCTTAAAACAACAACATTTCAAAAGGTGTTTTATAATCATTTTAATGAAAGTATATTTAGGGAAAGGTATCTGTCAGGAAATATTTGCCATCTCCTTTTTCTTGGTACTTGTATTACTGAGAAAAGAGTAAAGAATATTCAGGCTGGATGAGTTTGCTTTGTTTCCAGAAAATAAAGGCCAAGAGATTCCCTGCCCAACTGCAGGAGCATCACGGAAGCCTGTTTATGGGAAATTGTCCTACCGCAGCCCTCTGGAATGGCACCCGGGGAGTTCTCAAAGGGGCTACCCACTCTAAGAATGAGGCAACATGACTCAAGCTGTTATAAACCCTAATGCAGAGTGCTGAAGAGGGAAGTGGAGGAAAATCACATAAAAATTAAATGCACAGTTCTACTGTCATTGGTCAGAAAACTCTACAGTGGGTTTTGGAGAGGGATATGGTCACCAGGAGGGTCAATAGTTTTGGGACCCACTTAATGCCAACTTACATGTGGGTATTTCATTAAAAAAAAAAATCCTGACATTTCACTGCAGATGCATTATTTTTTAATGCATTGCTATGAATGGGACTGAGATACTTAAATTTTCAGTTCCTCAAAGATCTGGCAGAGGTCGGATACCACGATCTCACAGTCAAAATATTTTATATATAATACAGGTATAAATATAAATCTAGTTTTCGCTAAACAGAAGGAAAGAGTAAAAATTCAAAGCAGTCAAGGGGATTGGAAGGTAAATTTGGGATGGGCAGACCACCATATATGTTCATTTTTGCAATGTCTCTCTCCCAGCCCACCATTTCCTTTGTTAATTGTCCCTACTTAAATGAAGAGGAAAGGAATTAGATCATCAAATAACTCACACACACCTTTAACTTCACACACCTTGGCCAAAATGAAACAAGTTTGCGCTGGCTAAACTTTGTTCCACCATTTTTATTTACTGCAACATGAAACGTGCAATATATATAATTTAAGAAAAGATTGTAATATTATAAAATACAGAACTTTTTATTATCCCTGGACTTTTGGTGAAACAAGCACTAACTAAAACCAGTAATTGCTATCTATAAAGATTAACTACAAGTAGTGGTATTCACGTCTCTAATGCTATTCCATTTTTTTCGTCAGCAAATTTAAACTACAACTTGATCTCAACCTGGCTATTCCTCTGTGCCTTTTCTCCCCCACCCTTCCACGTTCACCGGCCTCCTCTCCACTCTCCTCCCCGCCTTTCCTCTGTCCCTCCCCTTCTCCAGCCCCTCCTCCTCGTTGAGTCAGTGGCTTGAAACTTTTAAAAGCTCTGTGCTCCAATTAGAAAAAAGCTTTTACGAGGTATCAGCACTTTTCTTTCATTAGGGGGAAGGAGTGAAGAAAGTACCAAACAGCAGCAGACTTTTAAACTTTAAATAGACAGGTCTGAGTGCCTGAACTTGCTTTTTCATTTTACTTCATCCTCCAAGGAGTTCAATCACTTGGCGTGCCTACTTCTTTTAAGAGAAAGAGTAAGTTAAAAAAAACAAAGAAAACAAAAAACTTTACCTATTCGTTTCTTTTTCTACATGTAAAAGTTTTCTAAGTTTTAAAATGTGTTAAATGTAGCTTTGATATGATACTGTAAGTGGAATGATGTACTTGAAAATGTGTCTAGAGTTTTGAACGTTCAGTATTTTCTTAACTGTTGAAAAGTTTCTAACAATAATGCAACAGGTAAAATAAGATTCGGACCTTTCCGATTAGAATAAAGCACCAGTTTACTGGATATTTAGTTCTTCATTTTAGAGTATAATTTTGCTTTTTTTTTTTTTTTTTGTAATCGGTAATAGTCTAGGTGTTTTGTAACTGGGGTTGGGGGGGATAGTTGGGGCCTGGGTTGGGGATTTGTCTGACAATATCACAAAAATCAAAGTGCAAATTTGCTTAGCACGCTTGCTATAGAATTCTACATTTCGTGCTTTTTCATATGTAAATCTTGATTGATGCTCTATAGTTGTGCAAAGCAAACTTCGTGACAAAGTGCTTTGTTAAGACCTTGCGGTTACTTGACTTCCACGTGGTCCCTTCCTAGAATTTTCCCCAGTAAACAAAAACATATAAAAATCAGAGTTGTAGTATTGAGGTTTTTAAAGCAACAGTAAGTAGTTACTTTGTGTTAGCAACGTCTATGGAAACATGAGACACCCTCAGTAGAGCCACCTTTTTTACTCGACCACGTTGGCAATTCAGCAGATGAAATCCCTTGAATGGGTGGTGGTTACTTACAAAGCATTAGAAGGGAAGAAGACACATTTAGAACAAAAGTGAATGCCAGGGTGCATTTCCAAAACCGTCTCCTAAGACTGAAGCTCTTAGAATGTGAAACAAAATTTCTTAAATAGCGCTTTAGAGGGAGCTAGCCTCCCCCCACCCCTCCGACCCCTCTTCTGCCTGTCCGAACCTGTAACAGACTTCAGAGCTGTAAGGCAACTTTGGGTTGGAGTTGTTTGGGTGCTGCCTGTAGGCAGTGATGACGTTGACTTGTTATTTTAAAGGGGTCAGTTCTTAAATGCTCTTGTTGGTAACACGCATTCTGTTAGCCAGAAATGCAACCATGCATTTTCGTGCCCGCTGAGGATTTTGTCTCTTCACACTTCACAGGCCAAAGTAATTAGTTTAAATTCTTGGTGCGACCCTGAGGTTTGAAGTATTTGCACCGGCGAACGCTGAAAAGCAAATAAAAATGAAAGCTTATACGGAGGCCGGGGTGGGGGGGTTGGGGGGAGCGCGGGGCGCCTCTGCCATCTTAGCATCTGTCGGGCTCGCCCCGGACTCCTGCGCTGCCCGAGCCACAGGGTTTGTCGAGGTTTGCAACGTTTCCCTGAAATCCTTACCAAACGGAGCGCAGGTCCGCGGCCGCCACTGTAAAGGAAGGGGAGGGGGAGAGGAGCAGGGGCAGATGGACTGCGTGCCAAATGGTAAAAGAAGAGCAAACGATTAATTGAATTAAACGTGTCAATCTAATTTACCTTCCCTCCCCCCTCCTTTTTTCCCCCCTCTTAAACTTATGGAATCCTACTGTGTAAACGTTGGTAAGGCAATCTGAGTACCTTGGAAATTACCGTGCTTATATTGCACTTGTAACTCTTGGAAGTTCTCGAAACTTCCCAAGAATGGGGGTGGGGAGCGCGGGGGGGGGGCGCCCGTAATGAAATGAGGAAAGAGCTAATGACGTGTCCAAAGGCAAATCAGTACAGGATTCGGAAACTCAAAGCTTGAGTTCCGAGCAGCGGATTGCCCACACTGTCCTCTAAGGCGTCCAAATGTTTGCTGAACGTTTCTGATAAAGCTTATCATAATCTCCGCTTGACCAACCTCATACTCATCCTTACCCTGAGGCGTGCCTGTGTTTCTCTTCAGAAGTGCAAAGTGGGGGTGGGAAGAGCAGAGCTGTAGGTTGTTGGTAGATTTGGGTTTATTTGGAGGTGGGTTTAATTTCTTTTTCATCAAGTTAGTAATAAAAAGATGCTTACTCTTACCCTCAGAAAATTGGGCACACTTGTTCACAACGTGTCCCGGCAATTTGAACAAGATTGAAATTTCTTAAACCCAATTTTTACTTTTGTACAAGGATTGTTGAAAATAAAACCTGTAGTAATGCAGAGATCTCAGTAAATTGAATCTC
>NW_023203059.1:72753-78699 GCF_002007445.2 Ailuropoda melanoleuca
CCCCCCGGAAAAAAAAAACAAACCCATGCAGTTCTATGCCATGCATCATATGCCTGAGGAAATAAAATGGTATCATTCTTTACAGAGGAATCTAAGGATAATCGGGGAACCATAAGGCGGAATTGTAAATAGAATAGATGTTTAAATGGAGTGGGTTTCATATACCACAGAGTTAGGCTAACTGTCCAGGTATAAGGAAGCAGACATTGTGTATTACTTGATGAACCTGGAATATTTGTCATGGTACCTGATTCAAATCATTTAATTGCCTGAATAGATGACTACACCAAGATGTTCTGTCACCCCGGGTTTCTCTCAGCTGTTCCTCTTCCCCTTCAGAGCCCCAGGCCTACCTCAAGATTTGTCATTCTTGAAATAAAAACAAGTTTAAGCAGCCCATTTCTTCTATTGCAAGGCACTCTGTTGTTATTTATTCTCGGCAATGATGACATCACATAGTACAATCAGAGTGAGAATACTGCAGAATTGGGGGATGACAGCACCAGGTGGTGGTGGTGGTGGTTTTAAAATCTTAACCTGTAACAACATAATGGTTAAGACTGAGTAAACATCTATGATACCTGACACAGTGCTGTAAGAATCCCAAATTACTATAGTGTCACGTAATAAATTCAAGAAACTCTTTGTTAAGAAACTTTTTTTTTGACATCAGTCCTTATTGCCTGCTCAGGGGTCATTTGAAGCAGTTGTTTCAACAGATACTTTTCTGTTTTAGCAATTTTCACTTGAAAATTTAATGTCTGTATGCTGCTGACAGTACTTTTTTTCTTTCTTTTTTTACTATGAAAGTCCCTTCTTTAGTTAATTTGAAACTTCAGAAGTTTGGGATATACGTAAGAGAATCCTGAAGAGGTAGTGAACAATGGAACCTGGTGCTAGCTCGCTCTTTCTTTCTTTCTTTCTTTCTTCCTTTCTTTCTTTCTTCTTTCTTTCTTTCGTACAGGCCTCCTTTAATTTATTTAATAGATATTTATTTAGTATCTCTGACTCTTTCAATTACTTGGAGACAGCAGTGGACCAAGAAACGCCCTAGTGGAGCTCACATTCTAGTTGAGGAAAGCAGATAGTAAGTCCTTGTCATGGAGGGAGATAAACAACAAACAGGTAAATATATGTAATATGTCAAGTAGAGCTAAAGACCATTAAAAAAAAAAAAAAAAACAGGACAAAGGGGATAGGAACTGACTGGACTGGAGGGCTGGCTGATGAAGTGAGACCAGAGGGGAGACCTACGGAAGTGAGGAAGTGAACCAGGAAGACAGAGCAGAGCTGAGCAAGGCAGATCAGTTTGTTAGTTCTCGAGGTTGGCTGTTGGAGGAGAATAGTTCGGCAAGCAGGGTGACTAGGCTAGTGACCTGAAACCTGAGGAGGTGATGATGGCTGAGATCAGGCGAGGAGCAGGGGTGGTGGTGAAATTCCGACAGTCTGGGTTTTGGGGGAAGATAAAGCCTATAGTATTTGCTGACAGAATGAATGTGGGTTATGTTAATTATGTGTGGATGTGACTATTACCAGGGAACATCTGGCTGCTGTAACGGTAGAGGAATGGTCAGGACTGAGCCCACTCAGACATTTACTGAAAGGGACAGGGGTTCTTACAAAAGTTAAAGGAAAACATGAGGAGGTTTACATTTTAGCTTAGGGACTTAAAATTTTTGGTTTCAGTATATTAAACACACACACAGCATTACCATTTTCCCCAAGTAGATCTATTTAATGATTTTTATGAGGAACTTATAAAGTCATTTTCCTGCACATTTTTAACCCTCATGATTCTATTTTTTTCTTCATCTTCTCTAAGTGCTTGTTTTGAATCATAAAAAGGTGATGGGTGTCAAGTCTCACTTTATTTTTTAACAAATCCTATTTGCCATTATTTGAGTCCCTACTCTAAGCTTATTACAGCTGTCACTTAGGAAATTCTTGAAAATTGAAATGAAACTATTTTCTAGTTTTCCTAACAATTCCTAGTACATTAACACATGAAATGACTCGACTACAGCTTTGGCATGGTGATTTGCTCTGGCAAAAGGGACAGTCAAAGTGATTTAAAATTGAAGCTGTGTTTTTACTTTAAATAAGGTGTTTTGAGTCCTCGTGCTCTTGGGGAGCATCAGATGGAAGTGGACTGACACAAGGTGGTGCGGTGAAGGGTGAGCTTCATTCCCAGCTGCCCAGACAGCCTCTGCTCTTGATCCTGGGCCAGCCCTTTGGCCTTTTTAGATAATTCTCTGTCCCTTTCTGCTCTTCTGACATTTTCCCCAATCCTAAATATTTTGAACAAGAGAGCATCAAAAATGTCGAGGAACCCTTGGCCTGCTTCCTAGCATGAAACTTCAGAATCACCTGGTGCATTTGTTTAAAAAACAGAAAAGAGACAAACTAATTTCCCAGCACTTCCTCCCTCCCCCCAGCCCCACCACCTCCTCCAAAATCTTAATCAGCCAGGCTGGTGAGTGCTGGGAATGTATGTTTTTAATAAATGCTATCAAATGATTGTGACGTGATTGGGAACCACTGCAGAGGGTCCAGAGGGTCCTCGGACAGTCGGACAGGTCATGCTTGAATACCTGGCTTTTGGCCTCTAGTCTGGAGGGCTATGAAGAGCAATGGAAAATGTGACCTAATATGGTACACAGAAGACAGAAGAAGGATGCCTCAGCGGCTGTCAAGCATTTGCTTCTAATGACAACTTTGCATACCTCCTTCACTGAGACCTTATTTTACCTATAAAGTTCCAACCTGGAAACCTAGCGGTGAAGGCATGAATATATATGATGAGCATTCAGCTGCTTCCATTGCTGTGCGCTTCCCATGTATCATGTAAAAAATACACCTGTCTTATACTGGTGAATATGAATGAGGGATCTAGTCTGCAAATCAATGCCAGGGATTCTGTGAACTTATAATTATGCCCATTATTTATAAAAAGACATTAATTTTTTGACTAAGACTTGGAAAAATGAAAATACCAATGGGGTGGGGGGGTCAACTAGTTAATAGAACTTTTGACTCACAACAAAGGGAACACCTACCAGAAAAGGTAACTATTTTTGTTTGAAAATCACAAGCATTATAAACCATCACATTAAACATTATCTGATGGTCTCTATGATAGTGGTAATGCCTGGTTACAGGATACTAGGTGTGTAATTGGATAATTCACCTCATTCAGATGAAAGAGTATTAACTCATTAAGGCAAATGACAACTGTGTGGGTGCTTAAAGAAAAGACAACTTTGCAATTAAGTTGCTGGTGTATTAATAAAGAACTATTACCTAGTGAACTGCTCAGTGACCCAGTTCACATACTGTGGCACTGTAGGGTGTTTTTGGGAATCTCAGAATTACATGAAAGTCGAGTTTTATTTTCCATAGAATGTACTGAAACTTAGTGATTAATTGCCACAGCATCTACATAATCATATTTTAACTTTGAACCTGGAATAATGATGAAACACTGACCAGAATGACTTCTCAGTATGCCTGGTAGTATATCTAAACGTGTTAAGTTTGTCTTGAGCTCAGTCATTGAGTGAATTTGATGAGATGTATGCAGACAGTTTATCATTTTAGAGTTGATTGTTTTTGCGGTCCCCCTTCCCTCCCGGCAGTTGGAGTATTGAGCAAAAGCAGATGACACTGGCAAAATGTAATTCTCTGCAAACAGAATTAAGGCCAATTTACACATCATCACATAGAAACTATCTACTGATATAACTCCAAAAATTCTGTTATGTTTGTTTGACCCTCATGGACTGTACTTCTTCATTTCCAGGGTAGTATTTTCTGCTAAATTGTAGGTTCTTTCTTTTGCATTCTTTCACCATCAAACTGTCCATCAAAGCTAAATTACTCCCTATCACTTTGAGCCTTCCCTTGAGTCTTTAACGCTCTTTGTCAACCTTAGAAGCCTTTGTTCTTTTTTGACTGCTCTTTTCATACATCAGTTTCATTGTCTAACTTGTCACTTCACAATCTAAAATGGCCCTTCCCAAAAGTAGAAGGAAAGCTCCCTTTTTTATGACCGTTGGAAAAGCTTTATTCCTGTGACCTGCCCACCCACCTCCCATTCTTCCCTCAGCATTCTTTGGCACTAGTCTTTGGGTTTCCATCAAAGACACCCATCACCTGCTGGTTTAGATAGCTGGTACATAGTTCACTTTATGGATCAGCCATCTCTTTGTTCCATCCAGGAAATCCCAGGCCGGATTTCCATTTCATTTTTTCTGGCCTCTGTATCCTGGAGGTGCAGGCATTAAATGGCAATGTAATATTGCATGGTAGGGAAGAAGGCTCCCTTGGATTTCATTTACTTCCTACAAGAAGGTGGCTCATAACTTTCATATTCAGATAATGAACACATTTCCACGAAGCCCGTATAATCCTACTTTCAGTTGCACTATTTAAAATTTCATTACTAAGCTCCTGGAAAGTCTTTGCTTGTTTTTGATTATTAAATAGTTTTTGACCACTTCATCCATTTTTTACTCTCCACTTAATACTCTGCTGAAAATTAAACTATATTCTCTGTGCCTGCCACATATAATGTCACTCATTTCTTCCCAGCTCTCAGCCCTTGCTAAGATTGTATCAAAGCATGAAAACATTTCTAGCCTTAATCCAGCTTTATTATAATTTTAAAACCAGTGTGGTGCATTGGAAATACTTAGCCTTGGAATCATAAGTCTTCCTGTGGCTATACTGATAGCCAAGTATTTCCTATACCTTTAAGAGCTCAACTTTCATCAGCTAAATGAACTATTGGCAATTGGACGTATAAATTGAATTAGCTAAATAACTTTTGAGGTCCATGTCATCTCCACAGACTTAGGTCCATTTCTCATCCCAGAAATGGGGAAGTCTTAGGCTTAGGTATTGATAGAAAGTTAAATCTAGTGTATAGGATGAGGGCCCAAAGCCGGATAAGGGAACTTGAAAGTATACAGCAATCAAAAGGTGAAAAACCAATAATTTTTGCTAGAGATAACACTTCAAAATTGTCTCCCCCCCTCCCCCGCCTTAGGCTGTAATTAGTATTGAGACAAATTGAACTTTTCCCTGAAATGTGATGTGCAGGGGTGCATGGGTGGCTCAGTCGGTTAGGCTTCTGGCTCTTGGTTTCAGCCATGGTCATGATCTCATGAATCATGTGGTCGAGCCTCATGTGGGGCTCCACACTCTGTGGGAATGTGCTTGAAGATTCTTTCCCTCTGACCCTCCCTGAACTCGTGCCCAAGTGCACTGTCTAAGATAAAATGAACAAGTCATAAAAAAAGAAAAAAAAAGTGATGGGCATTTAGTCTTTGCTCTCTTGAAAGTAGTTTCCTGCACATAATGACACATTATGTCAAAATGGTGTATTTTAGTACAACGTATTTTTCTCTGGGCAGAAGACAGATTTCTGAACCACATAAGTCACTGCTTAAGAAGAAACAGAAGTATAAATAACCATAACATAAAATATGTACAAAATACAATTGAAGTAGCAAGGTGAAGCAGTTCAGAGCACAATTAGGAATAAAGTGCTATATAGTAGGATTGAGGTTTGGAAACGGGTTGTGTGTGTGTGTGTTCATGGGTGTTCTTATCCCAGGTCTTAAACACCCATACTTTTTGAATACCATCCTTCAGCATTTTGCTTAGGCATGCATCCAGACACAGTCCTACCCGGCAAGAATTGTCCTCATTTATCAGACGGATAAAATAAGCAGAGGCACTTAGCATAGACAGTTTCTCAAGTCACATGGTGGGGCAGTAGTTGAGCAAGTAACATATCTTTGCAAGTTAGGATTTCAGTTTACTGGGCATGTCAGCTCTGCTTCTAAGACTTAATTGTATCTCAAGAAAATTGTGAGACTTGTTTGCAGGGGAAGATAGGACAGGAAGAGTTTGCACTTTTTTTTTTTTTTTTTTTTTTTGAAA
>NW_023203060.1:0-3397 GCF_002007445.2 Ailuropoda melanoleuca
GCCATTGCACTACTGGGTGTTTACCCCAAAGATACAGATGTAGTAAAGAGAAGGGCCATATGCACCCCAATCTTCATAGCTGCATTGTCTACAATAGCCAAATCATGGAAGGAGCTGAGATGCCCTTCAACAGATGACTGGATTAAGAAGCTGTGGTCCATATATACAATGGAATATTACTCAGCTATCAGAAAGAACGAATTCTCAACATTTGCTGCAACATGGACGGCACTGGAGGAGATAATGCTAAGTGAAATAAGTCAAGCAGAGAAAGACAATTATCATATGATTTCTCTCATCTATGGAACATAAGAACTAGGAGGATCGGTAGGGGAAGAAAGGGATAAAGAAAAGGGGGGTAATCAGAAGGGGGAATGAAACATGAGAGACTATGGACTATGAGAGGCAAACTGAGGACTTCAGAGGGGAGGGGGTGGGGGAAGGGGATAGCCTGGTGATGGGTAGTAGGGAGGGCACGTATTGCATGGTGCACTGGGTGCTATACGCAACTAATGAAGCATCAAACTTTGCATCGGAATCTGGGGATGTACTGTATGGTGATTAACATAATATAATAAAATAAAATAAAAAAAGCTTTTGCACAGCAAAGGAAACAGCCAAGAAAACTAAAGGGCAGCCCAGAGAATAGAAGATATTTGCAAATGACATTTCAGATAAATGACTGATAACCAAGATCTATAGGACTTATCAAACTCAACACCAAAAAACAAAAAACCCAATCAATAAGTGGTAGGAGACATGAGCAGACACTCCTCCAAAGAAGACAAACAAATGTCTAACAGACACATGAAACAATGTTCAACAGCATTAGCCATCAGAGAAATTAAAATCAAAACCACCTTGATATACCACCTTACACCAGTTAGATGGCAAAAATTGACAAGGCAAGAAAAAAATGGTGCAGAGGATGTGGAGAAAGGGAAACCCTCTTACACTGTGGGTGGGAATGCAAGTTGTTCCAGCCACATTGGAAAACAATATGGAGTTCCTTAAAAAGTTAAAACTGGAGGTACCCTATGACTCAGCAATTGCACTAGTAGGAATTTCCAACAAACAGATACACATGTAGTGAAAAGAAGGGTATTATGCACCCCAGTGTTCCTAGCAGCAATGTCCACAATAGCCAAACTGTGGAAGGAGCTGAGATCCCCTTCAACAGAAGAATGGATAAAGAAGATGTAGTCCATACACAAAATGGAGTATTACTCAGCCATCAGAAGGGATGAATACCCACCATTTGCATCACATGAATGAAACCAGAGGGGATTATGTTAAGTGAACTAAGTCAGCAGAGAAAGACAATTATCACTTGGTTTTGCGTACTTGTGGAATATAAGAAATAGCATGGAGGACACTAGGAGAAAGAAGGGGAAAATGAAGGGGGAAAAACAGAAGGGGAGATGAACCATGAGAGACGATGGACTCCGAGAAACAAACTGAGGGTTTTACAAGGGACATGGGTGGGGGGATGGGCAGGCCTGGTGAAGTTTATTAAGGAGGGCACAAATTGGAAGGAGTTAAGATGGCAGAGGAATAAGGGTCCCCTTTTTCAGCTGGTCCCCTGAGACGAGCTGGATATGCACCAGACCATAATGACAACCCACAGAATCAGCCTGAGACAAGGAAGATACATTTGGACCTCTAGAAATGAACATCTCCAGCACTGAGTATTGAGGTACAAAGAGGGGAGCTGTGTATCCGCACACAGATATCGGGTGATAAACTAAAGGGAGAGGGAGCTGATGCATTGGGCGCCGGGAAGCAATAGCCACCTACACTGGGGAGCAGGCCGGATTGCGGACCTACACATACGAGAGAGCCGACTGAAACCATGAGCCTGGGAATGCCCGCGTGACCAGACTGAAAACGGGCGCTCCAGAGTGCGCGTGAAACACTGAAAGAGGGAGCTCAGGAGCACGCACGGAAACTGGGGCAGCAGGTGGTTTTAGACACGCAAAGAACAGAGACATGCCAGCCCTGGAAGTGAGGGCTGGGACATTGGCTGTGGGGTGCACAACCCAGGACGCTGCAGGGTTTTCAGCAGCACCGACAGAAACAGAGTTAAAGAGGCCAGAAGTGCTCAGTGGAGAGCAGACTGCGATCTCTCTGCTCTGAGACAGAGGCTGGGATTCAGCCACTGCTGCTCTGACTCTCAGAAGAGGCACAGCAAACCACCAGGGAAAGCCACTAGAGAACAAAAGCCTGGAAAGACCAGCTCACAGTGTGCCATTCCCATCCACCCTTGCAGGGGACAGGAGACTCTACCCAAACAGGGTTCCCTGAATATCAGCATGGCAGGCCCCTCCCCCAGAAGTCAGGCTGAAAATTCAAGAAGCCCACATCCCTAAGGTCCCTATAAAACAAGGGCACACTGCCTGGGTCCTGGTCAATAATCTGGGCTCTGGGCAACCCCGCAACCTCTCCTCATCAGAATTAGAAGAAGGAGAAATCCCCCCCAGCAAAGAAAAGATAGAGTCTGTGGTCTCTGCCACAGAACTGATGGATATGGATATAACCAAATTATCAGAAATGGAATTCAGAATAACAATGGTCAAGATGATGTGTAGACTTGAAAAAAGTATCAACGAAATGTTAATGAGAATATAGAATCTCTAAGGGCAGAAATGAGAGCAAATCTGGAAGAAATTAAAAGTTCTATGGTGGGGACGGCACGTATTGCATGGTGCACTGGGTGTTATACACATCTAATGACTCATTGAAGTTTACATCAAAAACCAGGGATGTACTTATGGGGACTAACATAATATAATAAAAAATATTAAAGAAAATAAAATATAAAAATGCTATGAATCAAATGCATTCAAAACTAGATGCTCTGACGGCCAGGGTACATGAGGTAGAATTAGTGAATTGGAGGATGAGATAGTAGAAGAGAAAGTTAATACAGAAACTTGGCTCAAAAAATCCAATCTCAGGAATGTAGGTTACGGGAGATTACTGACTCAAAGAACCATTCCAATGTCAGAATCATTGGCATTCCTGAGGGGGTGGAGAAAGAGAGAGGTCTAGAAGACATATTTGAACAAATTGTAGCTGAAAACCTCCCTAATGTAGCAAAGGAAACAAGCATTCATAGAAAGATAGGTAGGAGAAGAAAGGGATAAAGAAAGGGGGGTAATCAGAAGGGAGAATGAAGCATGAGAGACTATGGACTCTGGGAAACAAACTGAGGGCTTCAGTGGGGAGGGAGTTGGGGGAATGGGATAGGCTGGTGTTGGGTAGTAAAGAGGGCACGTATTGCATGCTGCACTGGGTGTTATACGCAACTAATGAATCATCAAACTTTACATCAAACACCAGGGATGTACTCTATGGTGATTAACATAATATAATAATAAAAGTTATATTAAAAAAA
>NW_023203060.1:3645-3799 GCF_002007445.2 Ailuropoda melanoleuca
AGCATCCTGGCTTCCAGGATCTGCTGGAACATGAGGTCCAAGATCACATCTGAGGGTCTGTGCTCTACCCGTGAGGACCAGGGCACCCCATCAGTCATGCCACCTGGAATCTGTGGGTGTTCAGAGATTTGGGAATCTGACCTCCTTCCTTTGG
>NW_023203061.1:0-1436 GCF_002007445.2 Ailuropoda melanoleuca
TGTGAGCAGGCGTGAAGAACGCGGACGAGGCCGAGCTGCAGCTCCTAGCGTCCCCGCCGCTGGACATCACCATCCACAACGTGCAGGACTTCCCCCAGCTCAGCACCTTGGCCGACTTGCTCAGCCGTCTCATCTGCCAGAAAGTCCAGGCCGGGAGCCGGGGCCCGGGTGCGCAGGGTCACCCTCGCTGGCTGCGACCCTGCCTGGTCCTGCCTGGCCATCTGGGCAAAGGGGGAGGGCGGTCGTGGCCCCTGGATGGAACGCCCTGAGCTCCCCTCCCCTCGGCTCTCAGGGCTCTGAGGGTGTCTGCAGCCTGGGGGACACCTGTCCCTCCTGGATGTGGCCGCTGGGGAGAGCTGGTGGAGCCGCTAATACAGGCTGCCCACTGGCCGTTGACCGTCCTCCTTCCCTCCCACAGTTACACCGGCAGCAGCCACCCCGGCCCTGGACACCGTCTTCACTCCTACCAGCCTAGTCTTGACCCAGGTGACCTCCTCCAGCGTCCACCTGTCCTGGACTCCAGCCCCCCAGCTGCCGCCCAAGTACCTGATCACGTGGCGGCCTTCCAAGGGCGGCACCCCACGGGAGGTGAGAGGTGGCTCTCTGCCTGCCCCGGGCAGAGTCAGGGCCGCAGGTGACCCAGCCATCATGGAGGAAGAAGGACACGGTGAGGGTGCCCTACCAAACCCGCGGTGGCCCGCGGACCGAGGGGAGAAGATGGAGCGTGTGTGTGTTCATGCCTTTGCCGGCTGGTCCGTGGCCAAGGTCACTGTGGGAAGTGAGGACTGACCTCAGCCCCACCGGAGTTGATCGTGTCCCCATGCTGCACCCCTGTGCCCCGCACCCCTGTGCCCACCCCGCCGGCTCCACTGTGGCTCCTGTTCCAGGTGGTGGTGGTGGGGCCCACCTCGTCCATGGAGCTTCACAACCTGACCGCGGGCACCAAGTACTTGGTGTCTGTGTTCCCTGTCCGCGAGGCCGGGGTCGGCGAGAGCCTGCGGGGCCTTGTGACCACAGGTGGGCGGGGTGGAGCCGGCCGGGGTTTCCCGGGCTGNGGTGGGCGGGGTGGAGCCGGCCGGGGTTTCCCGGGCTGCCTCACCCAGAGCCTCCCCTTGGAGCCTCCCACCAGCAAGGGTGTGCAGAGGCCGCCCGGGTCTCAGCCCACCTGCTGTGTGACCAAGGCCCAGTGGCTGGGCCTCTCTGACCCTCAGTGTCCTCTTCTGAGCTGCTCACATCTTTTGTGGAGCTCCTGCCCTCTCTGGCCTGCCACGAGCCCCCTTTAACTGCTTCTTTAGACGTAATTCACACGGTGTACGACTCACCTGTTCAGTGTGAGACTAGGCGGTCGTTAGTGTCTCTGCCGTCGACTGTGGAGTTTCACCCTCACCTGGAGGGAAGCCCTGTGCCCTAGCTGTCCCCCCAGCCCCCCCGAGCTG
>NW_023203063.1:0-774 GCF_002007445.2 Ailuropoda melanoleuca
GAAAGCAGATTGCTGTTGGCTGGGAATAGAGGGTTTTACTAGGAAGAGACATAAAGGAACTTTGCAGGGAAATGGAAATATTCATTGTATTTTCAGTAGTGGTAATAACTGAAGAGGTATGTTTTTGTAAAAATTCATCAACGGAAATATTAAAAAGGGTACATTTATTGTATGTAAATTTTACTTTAATAAGTCTGTAACCCAGGCTTGACCCATGTTAATCCATAAATGCATGAAGGTAATAATTATTTAAAGGAAAAAAAAGATGTATGTTCATGACTTGGGTGTATGCACAAAGACTCTTACACATTTTAAAGGAAAATATTATTACTCATAATAACTATTAATAAAATTATTAATTTAAAAATGCAGTTAGAAATATATCAATAGGAAGAAAGTTCAATTCTAGCAATTATCTGACAATGCACAAAAAATACTTTCACAAATTTTTGTTTGTAAAAGNCATAATAACTATTAATAAAATTATTAATTTAAAAATGCAGTTAGAAATATATCAATAGGAAGAAAGTTCAATTCTAGCAATTATCTGACAATGCACAAAAAATACTTTCACAAATTTTTGTTTGTAAAAGTTTTTATAATGATAAAAAATATAAAAGAAGTTAAATGAATTAGATAATTGGAAACAGCACAATTATCCATAGAGTGATATTTTACAATGTGAAACTGCGGAAGCAGCATTATTTACAACAATGATAAATTTTGGTTTAAATTCTGATGTTATATAAATACAGAGGACTAAAATTAAATAGA
>NW_023203064.1:0-1345 GCF_002007445.2 Ailuropoda melanoleuca
ATAAAAAAAATTATTATTAAAAAAAACAAAACAAAACAAAACAAAATTGGCAGCAGCATTCAAGGATGGTGTCTTAAATTCTTATATCAGATCACTCTTTTGGTTTGAAGTTTTACGCTTATTTTTTTAATATCTTTTTATTTATTTATTTTTAAAGTGTATTTATTTATTTATTTTTAATTTTTTTATAATAATTTTTATTATATTATGTTAGTTACCATACAGTACATCCCTGGCTTTTGATGTAAAGTTCAATGATTTATTAGTTGCGTATAACACCCAGTGCACCATGCAATACATGCCCTCCTTACTACCCATCACTGGTCTATCCCATTTATTAACCGAGTCTTGAGTACTAGTTGGTCAGGTTAGCTTGTAGTCAATTAGTAGGAAGAAGAGCCCCAAGGGTGGGTGTGCAAGGAAAGATGCAGATCAATTGGATTGCCAAATATAATACAGGATATTCAGTTACTATTTTCAGCAGAAGTATATCCCATGAGATATAAAGACCATAGTTACACAAAAAATGATTCAGTGTTTATCTGACATTCAAATTTAGTTTGTCATCTTACAGTTTTATTTCCTAAACCTGGCAACTTTAAAACAGGGTGAACTCATTCTGGAGGGGGATTTGTTTGGGCAAGAGACTACAAAACATGGGCCCCATGGGGGATAGGCAAATGGGTGTGGGGGGACTGGCTCAGAGGCCCCAGGGACTGGGACAGATGTGGGGGGCATAGGCAAGGGTCCTATTGGAACAACAATGAGCCAGGAATGAAGAGACTTTGACTGAAGCCCAAGTTCCGCCATTAATTCACCATGTCAATTTAGGTTACTTTTATCTCAGTCTACCCATTTGAAAAATGAGAAGTAAATAAGTCAAGCAGAGAAAGACAATTATCATATGGTTTCACACATTTATGGAACATAAGAAGTAGGAAAATCGGTAGGAGAAGAAAGGGAAGAATAAAGGGGGGGGTAAACAGAAGGTGGAATGAACCATGATAGACTATGGACTCTGGGAAACAAACTGAGGGCTTCAGAGGGGAGGGGGTGGGGGAATGGGAGAGGCTGGTGATGGGTATTAAGGAGGGCACATATTGCACGGTGCACTGGGTGTTATACCCAAGTAATGAATCATGGAACTTTACATCAAAAACTAGGGATGTACTGTATGGTGACTAACATAATATAATGAAAAATATTATTTAAAAAAAAAGAAAGAAAAATGAGAAGATCAACTCAATCAGTCTTATCCATACTGCATGCTGGCATACCCATACCCCAGAGGGCACAAGAAGATTTTCCAGAGGGTACACAGGCACAGACAGATTTGAGGACATGA
>NW_023203065.1:0-808 GCF_002007445.2 Ailuropoda melanoleuca
AGTGGTGAAAAAAAGTAATACGTCAAAAGAAAGAATATCAATAAATGACTGAAATCTTGAAAAATATTCAGAAAACCCATTCTGTTGTCGTATATATTTTTCATGAGTTAAATAAAATTTAAAAAGTATATGCTGTCATTTAAGATTATGATAGCAATTGATAAAGGAAAGATAAGGTTGATGAATGACCCAAGTATATTTGATTATGCATACGGCAGGCTTTGGCTGAAAATTTCACATTTTAGATACAATCTAAAGATCAAATGCCAATAAAAGGAGATAATACCAAAGTAACTTGAAAACAAACTTTGTGGGGACTCAGAGCTCAATGATATTTTTTGCAATAATGAATAAATGAAATATTCAGGAATTTACATCTTTGTATCTAATGGATATCTTAAGATATCATTTAATCAGTGCACAATGAGTGTAGAATAAAGAGAAAGACAGACAAGAGCTATTTTNCACAAGAGCTATTTTACACACTAATGAGGACATACCTGATTCTAGTGGGTTTGCAAAAACTAGCACACCTTCGACCTTAGGCCGGATCTCAAGTGACAGACGTATCTGGGCCCCCGGATGTCTATTTAAAAAATACAAAATGCTTTTTTGCAACATTATTTAGCAACCATCATCTGTAGCGACTCACAAATTTAATGTCTGTGTTGTCGATAGTCTTCAACAAGATTGTACATGCGAAGAGATGACAGCTAAGGCATTTTTAGAATGGTCTGTACTTTAAAATACTATTCAAAATTCTAAACTAATAAAATTTTCGATTTGTTTACTTTGATTTCTGTATCGC
>NW_023203066.1:0-1472 GCF_002007445.2 Ailuropoda melanoleuca
CGGATCTCGCGCAGGGCCACGGTGCCCGGCCGGTAGCGGTGCGGCTTCTTCACGCCGCCCGTGGCCGGCGCGCTCTTGCGGGCCGCCTTGGTGGCCAGCTGCTTGCGCGGGGCCTTGCCACCGGTCGACTTGCGGGCGGTCTGCTTTGTGCGAGCCATGGCGAACCAAAACACCACCTCACCAGCGCAGCAGCTGCGAGAGTAACGGGACCTCCGCCCGCCGCAGCAGTCTTTATAGGCACCGTCTTTTTCCGATTGGGCGGGACAGTAATTGAAAGTCCCGCGCTGGCTGTCCATTGGCTGTGACGTCACACGCCCTGGCCTCACCCATTGGCTTGGGCAGAATCCTCCCTAACCCCGCCCACCCGCCTCGCTTTTTCTACTTTCCAGTTTGCAGGCAGTCTTCCGTACCTTGTCTTTCCTTTCTTTTCGGCCGCCGGGGGAGGGTCATTTTGGTTCGCGACCGTGTCAGAATGTTGTTCCTCCTCAGCCCTTCCCCCCCCTTAGAACACGGTACCCCTTCCTTCCCGCGCTGTCTCCCCAATTCAACCTCAATCTTGCGTCTGCCCCCCCGTCCCCCAAAACGCCTTGTTACCTTTTAAGAGCCCCCCCCCCCCGTTCGTCTGACAGACCTCTCTTCCCGCCTGTCGCTGGTTTTCGGATTGGAAGGTTGTCTCACCTCGCCCCACGTCCCCCCATGTCCCCCCATCCCCGCCGCCTCCCGAGCNCCCCATGTCCCCCCATCCCCGCCGCCTCCCGAGCGCGAGACCTCGCCTCCAGAAACCCAAGTGGGGACCTACGCCTTCGCTGCGAAAGCGGTCCCTCCCTCTTCCTGGATTAAGATAGCCCGCTCAGTTAAGCCAAGGACCAGGTCCGCTCCCCTGCCGGCTGGGGGTGCACGTGTGTGCTGGGCAAAGGCCTCAGGAACTGGGGAAGCTACGCACTCGGCACCCACTCCTGAGACAAGGGTCGGGGCCGCCTAACGGTACTTAGGAGCGAATCGGCCGTGGCTGCCCCCCAGAGGTCTGGCCCCTCCACCTGCATCGTCAGTCCTAAGGTCTACGACCCACCAGACAGAATAAAGATGGTCGAACGCTCGAGGCTCAGAGAGGCGAGCAACGGTGGAGGGGCAACCTCCTCCCCTCCCTGCCTCGCCTCGCCTCGGGGCTCGGCATACTACTGGCGAAGGTGCAACGGAGAAAACGACTACTGTAACAACTCTTTCATTTGAGAGAGTGGGTGGCTCTGAAAAGAGCCTTTGATTTCACAGGTGCCCCCTTCGAGACCAGGGCTGGCGGGGCTTCACGGACGCCGGCCTCACTTGCCCTTTGCCTTGTGGTGACTCTCCGTCTTCTTGGGGAGCAACACGGCCTGGATGTTAGGCAGAACGCCGCCCTGGGCGATGGTGACTTTGCCCAACAGCTTGTTCAGCTCCTCGTCGTTGCGGATGGCCAGCTGGAGGTGGCGGGGGAT
>NW_023203067.1:0-678 GCF_002007445.2 Ailuropoda melanoleuca
ATCATCCATAGAACACCCTCGTGCCTCTTTCTTTTCTTTCCCTTCCTTTATTCTTTCTCTCTCCCTTTCTCGTTCAAAATGTCATACTGTACTCATCCTTAGTGTACTCACCCATCTTTTTGTGACCATTTGAGATGGTAAGATGCCTGTAGGATCAGATGAAGTGACGCGAATGAGGTGGGCATTGTGAAGCAGTGTTAGGCTACTGTCGACCTCAGAGCACATCAAATGAGGAACATCTGTTTCTGCACCAGGGTTGACCGCAGGTAACTGAATCCAGGGAACTTGAACCATGGATAAAGGGGCTACTGTATTATTGTCCTTGTTTTGCAAATAAGGAAACTTGATTCCAAGGTTGTACAAGTACTAAGAGGGACGTCTACATCTAAACCATTGGTCTAAACCATATGATTTCGATGCTCATACTTTTTAAAATTATGCTTAGAAGTCTTCTCCCAAATACAAATAAAGGCCTAAAACCCTCATCAGTTGCACTCAGATTTTCCTGTGTGCCATCTCTGAAAAATCACTACCAGTAAAATTATTACGAAAGAACTTAAACATTTAAANGAAAGAACTTAAACATTTAAATTATAAGATCAAATTCTGTATAAAATGAAGATGTGAGCAAATTACAGTTATTTTCTCTTTATCCTATGTCTATATAGATATATATTT
>NW_023203068.1:0-557 GCF_002007445.2 Ailuropoda melanoleuca
TGTTTAAAGCTTTTATGACTGTGGATTTCTCTTCATAATCAAAAGAATTTTTTAAATATTTATTTAAATTCCAGTTAGTTAACATACAGTATAGTATTAGCTTCCGGTGTATACTGTAGTAATTCACACTTCCATACAACACCCAGTGCTCCTCATGACAGGTGTGCTCCTGCGTCCCCGTCACCTGTTTGCCCGTCCCCACCCCTCCCCTCTGGTGACCAGCAGTGTGTTCTCTGTAGTTGAGTCTCCTTCCTGGTTTGTCTCTCTCTCTCTCTCTTTTTTCCCCTTTGTTCCTTTGTTTTGTTTCTTAAATTCCACATACGAATGAAATCATGTGATACTTGTCTTTCCCTGNTGTGATACTTGTCTTTCTCTGAGGGACTTATTTCCTTAATGCTCTCTAGCTGCATCCTCATCATGGCAAATAGCACGATTTCATTCCTTTTACTGGCCGAGTAATATTCCTTTGTGGATATATTCCATATCACCTGTAGCCATTCATCTGTGATGGACACCTGGGTTGTTTTCATAGCTTGGCTGTTGTAGATAATGTCCCT